>NC_037673.1:72900239-73111434 GCF_003255815.1 Theropithecus gelada
ATGTAATTTATTTAAATTATTACATATTTAGGGTAAGACAGAAGAGTATAATGCACTTAGTCTAGAAATCCATGTTCTGATTTTGGCTCTGCCTGTTGCTAGCCAGGTGGTCTTTAGGAAGAAGTTTAACCTTTATCTTGGATTCCTCATGCATTAAATGAGATGACTGCAAAAATTAAATTGAATAATAAACATGTAGCCATTTAAAAAAGACATCAAATGTTATCTTTGCGCCCCTGGTAGTATTTTGAGCCCCTGGTATTATTCCACATTAACTGTATTAAAACATCCTATTACTTGTTAATTTAGGAATACATAGATGAGTAATTATGATTTAATTATTTCATTTATCAAATAAACCAGCAAGACAGAAATCTCTAATGACCACACGAACAATCTCTTAAGAGATACAGAATTGCCAGCAACCCTACATGTAAACATTATTTGTCTTGGCTCCAAGGCTATAATAGGTAGATTATTAATATCTAATTTCTATAGTTTATTAACAGACTCTATAGAACTTACTCCGTGGAGAAATCACTTCTCATCTGTGGAGCAAAACGGGCTTCTAGTTTTAGCAGTGGGAAAGTTAGGGCAGTCCCAATCTTCCCAGGACCTTCTTTCCCACTCCTTTCCCTCCTTTTTCCAATTTCATTCAAACTACAAAAGAACCAGAGATGCTAAGGAGGGAAGATTCCCCTTGACTCTCACTCTGCATCTGTACTCATAACACAGAATTAACCTACTGAGACCATGCAGCTGCCTGCTCTGACTTAATCCTCCAAGTGTCTGTGATTCCTCCATGCAGTAGAAACAAAATATTAACGACCAGTTGGAATTTTCCCTAAAAATAAAATGCTGGCATTCAGCTGAGTCAGCATTCCCACCCCCCCGCCCCCCGAGATGGAGTCTCACTCTGTCGCCCAGGCTGGAGTGCAGTAACACAATTTTGGCTCCCTGTAACCTCCACCTCCCAAGTTCAAGCGATTCCTGTCTCAGCCTCCTATGTGGCATGTGACACCAAACCTGGCTAATTGTATTCTTAGTAGAGACAGGTTTCGCCATGTTGGCCAGGCTGATCTCGAACTTCTGACCTCAAGTGATCCAACCCCCTCAGGCTCCCAAAGTGCTGGGATTACAGGCGTGAGTCACCGTGCCTGGCCAATCGGCACATATTTTTAAGCAGTTTACACATGGTAAACTAATTCCCAAATAGGTCATTCAAAATGTTTCATGACAAACAACCTCAATGATATATTATTAGTAGATGGATTTTCATCCTGTATCAAAAGCCACTTAGTATGAAAATCTCACCTGTTATCTGTCTATCCATCCCTCACAAGTACTAACACCTCATGATTACCAAAGCATGCTGGCAACATGATACAAGACAAGGAATAAAATAAAGGAGCACCCAGAGCCTTCTGCCTAGAGAGATTAGCAGTTATTTTTGGTCTGTCTTAGAAAACCTTCTGCCTGGGGCATTCCAATCTTTTTAGCAAATCTGGTACTCATTATCCACACTTGTTGGTGTTCTGTCATACAAGTTTAAGGTTGCCCTGGGGCCACCCCTCTGAAAATAAGACTTGCCCTGTGATGTACAATCCCAAGCAATTGGCCATATCTTTCATTGGTAGTGGGTGAGGAGAAAGGAGCAGAGCTGCAAGTGAAGCAGGGTATCGTACAACAAACATTTCAGGATCACTGACATCCACATCACAGCTAACATGCCTATGTACTGAAAGATGAGATTGTCAGCAAATCATTTTCAAATTTTAACAGACTACTTGGTCATGTTTGATTCCTAAATATACTTTTGGCTTATTTATTATCTGTAGTATAATTTTATAGTCATAGAGTTTATAAAGTAAAAAGTACTTTAAAAGTAAAAAATCCAAAAGCTAGAAGAAGACAAGAAATAACTAAGATCAGAGAAGAATTGAAGGAGACAGAGACATGAAAAATTCTCCAAAAAAAATCAATGAATCCAGGAGCTATTTTTTTTTCTGAAAAAATTAACAAAATTGACCACCAGCTAGACTTATAAAGATGAAAAGAGAGAAGAATCAAATAGACACAATAAAAAATGATAAAGGGGATATCACCACTGACCCCACAGAAATACAAACTACCGTCAGTTAATACTATGAACACCTCTATACAAATAAACTAGAAAATCTAGAAGAAATGAATAAATTCCTGGACACATACACCCTCCCAAGACTAAACCAGAAGAAGTCAAATCCCTGAATAGACCAATAACAAGTTCTGAAATTGAGGCAGAAATTAATAGTCTACCAACCAAAAAAAGTCCAGGACCAGACGGATTCACAGCTGAATTCTACCAGAGGTACAAAGAGGAGCTGGTACCATTCCTTGCAAAACTATTCCAAACAACTGAAAAGGAGGCACTTCCTAATTCATTTTATGAGGCCAGCATCATCCTGATACCAAAACCGGGAAGAGACACAACAAAAAAAGAAAACTTCAGGCCAATATCGCTGATGAACATCGATGCAAAAATTCTCAATAAGATACTGGCAAACACAATCCAGCAGCACATCAAAAAACTTACCCACCACAACCAAGTAGGCTTCATCCCTGGGTTGCAAGGATGGTTCAACATATGCAAATCAATAAACATAATCCATCACATAAACAGAACCAATGACAAAAACCACATGATTATCTCAATAGATGCAGAAAAGGCCTTTGATAACATTTAACATCCCTTCATATTAAAAATTCTCAATAAACTAGGTATTGATGGAAGGTATCTCAAAATAATAAGAGCTATTTATAAGAAACCCACAGCCAATATCGTATGAATGGGCAAAAGCTGGAAGCATTCCCTTTAAAACCTGGTACAGGACAAGGATGCCCTCTCTCACCACTCCTATTCAACATAGTATTGGAAGTTCTGGCCAGGGCAATCAGGAAGTAGAAAGAAATAAAGGGTATTCAAATAGGAAGAGAGGAAGTCAAATTGTCTCTGTTTGCAGATGACATGATTGTATATTTAGAAAACCCCATTATCTCAGCCCAAAAACTCCTTAAACTGATAATCAACTTCAACAAAGTCTCAGGATACAAAATCCATGTGCAAAAACCACAAGAATTCCTTTATACCAACAATAGACAAGCAGAGAGCCAAATCATGAATGAACTCCCATTCACAATCACTACAAAGAGAGTAAAGTACCTAGGAATACAGCTAACAAGGGATGTGAAAGAGAACTACAAACCACTGGTCAAGAAAATAAGAGAGGACACAAATAAATGGAAAAACATTCCATCCTCATAGATAGGAAGAATCAATATCGTGAAAATGGCCAGACTGCCTAAAGTAATTTATAGATTCAATGCTATTCCCATCAAACTACCACTGACATTAAATTAGAAAAAACTATTTTAAATTTCATATAGAATCAAAGAAGACCCCGTATAGCCAAGACAATCCTAAGCAAAAAGAACAAAGCTGGAGACATCACGTTACCTGACTTCAAACTATACTACAAGGCTACAGTAACCAAAACAGCATGGAACTGGTACCAAAACAGACATATAAACCAATGGAGCAGGACAGAGACCTCAGAAATAACACCACACATCTACAGCCATCTGATTTTCAATAAACCTGACAAAAAAAAGCAATGGGGAAAGGATCTCCTATTCAGTAAATGGTGCTAAGAAAACTGGCTAGCCATATGCAGAAAACAGACACTGGACCCCTTCCTTACACTTTATACAAAAATTAACTCAAGATGAATTAAAGACTTAAACGTAAGAAAGACCTAAAACCATAAAAACCCTATAAGAAAACCTAGGCAATACCATTCAGGACATAGGCATGGGCAAAGACTTCATGACAAAGATGTCAAAAGCAATTGCAACAAAAGCCAAAGCAGACAAATGGGATCTAATTAAAAAGAGCTTCTGCACAGCAAAAGAAACTACCATCAGAGTGAAAAGGCAATCTACAAAATGGGAGAAAATTTTTGCAATCTACCCAACAAAGGGCTAATATCCAGAATTTATAAGGAACTTTAATTTACAAGAAAAAAACAACCCCATCAAAAAGTGGGCAAAGGATATGAACAGGCACTTCTGAAGACATTTATGTGGCCAACAAACATACAAAAAAAAGCTCAACATCACTGATCATTAGAGAAATGCAAATCAAAATCACAAGATACCATCTCACACCAGTCAGAATGGCAATTAATTAAAAAGTCAGGAAACCACCGATGTTGACAAGGCTGTGGAGAATAGGAAGAACACTTTTACACTGTTGGTGGGAGTGTACATTAGTTCAACCATTGTGGAAGACAGTATGGCGATTCCTCAAGGATCTAGAACCAGAAATACCACTTGACCCAGCAATCCCATTACTGGGTATATACCTAAAGGACTATAAATCATTCTACTACAAAGGCACATGCACATGTATGTTTACTGCAGCACTATTTACAACAGCCAAGATATGGAACCAACCCAAATGCCCATCAATGATAGACTAGATAAAGAAAATGTGGCACATACACACCATGGAATACTATGCAGCCATAAAAAGGAATGAGATCATGTCCTTTGCAGGCACATGGTCATGAAGCTAGAAGCCATCATCCTCAGCAAACTAACACAGGAACAGAAAATCAAATGCCACATGTTCTCACTCTAAGTGGAAATTGAACAATGAGAACATATGGACACAGAGAGGGGAACAACACACACCAGCACCTCTTGGGGGGAAGGGGAGGAAACTGAGAGGACAGGTTGATAGGGGCAGCAAACCACCATGGCACAAGTATACCTATGTAACAAACCTGCACATTCTGCACATGTATCCCATTATTTTTAGAAGAATTTTTTTAAAAAGATCATTTAAAAGGCAGTAAAAAGTATATGATGCTTTCTGTAACTTTCATTAACAATTTTTTCTTTAGTTTTCCCTTTTTTCCCCTTACGGATTTGGCAAAGGAATACTTGAAGAAAGTTTTCAGAAACTGCTGTAAGTTCCTCTGTGTCTCACATGGTAAAAGAAGTGCCATGAGGTTCAGGCTATCTAGTACCATCCCATCGTCTTCATTTCAGTAACCATGCTGGCTCAATAGTACCAGTGCTTCGCTGCTAAAACAAAGTAACTACACGTGACCAGTGTAATGGGCCAAATACTGCTGGGCTTTTCTCAGCAGCCCTGGGAACTTGAGACTTAAGACTCAGTGTCACCAATGAGGCTTCAGAGGGCTTCCCAAGTAAGAACTTGCCTTTTGTGCTATGTCTCCATCCACGGCTAGAGAACAAGAGCCCCCAGAGAACATTAAAGGGACACCAGCAACCACTGTTCTATCACCACAGACAATCTAGTCCTTAGAAAGACCTGTAGCTGGGTTTTACAGTAAGATGGCTATTAGGGAGGAAGATTTTGGAGCTGGGAGGGACATTCTTACTGGTATATCTGAACACATGACTGAATGGACACAAATGGAGACTAGGCTTGGTACTCTCTGTGCCCCTTGCTCCCCTTTGTCTCACGCTTACACAAAATACTGCTTAAAAACAAAGCCGGCCAGGCTCAGTGGCTCATGCTTGTAATCCCAGCACTTTGGGAGGCTGAGGCAGGCAGATCATGAGGTCAGGAGTTCGAGACCAGCCTGGCCAATATGGTGAAACCCTGTCTCCACTAAAAGTACAAAAATTAGCCAGGCGTGGTGGCATGCGCCTGTAGTCCCAGCTACTTGGGAGGCTAAGACAGAAGAATTGCTTGAACCTGGGAGGCAAAAGTTGCAGTGAGTCAAGACCGCGCCACTGAACTCCAGCCTGGGTAACACAGGGAGCCTCCGTCTCAAAAATAAAATAAAATAAAATAAAATAACAAAGCCAAGCCAGGCCTCAGGGAGATATGTTGCTGGGGTGCTGTCTAGTCCTTCCACTACATCGTATTCCCAGCATCCTTACAGGAGCGTCCTGCAGGCTCCACCAGACTATCAAACTGAAGCCACCAAGAGTCCTCTCACATGACTTCATACACAGATCACCCAGCACAGTTCTGATGATATAAGCTGTCACTTAGTTGCAAGTGAACTGAATGTCAAGATCAGTGGTTTGTGATCTTGCCATCTGATGTCAGATTTAGCTCACAGGAGATACTCATTAAAATCATTTAGGAAGCCAAATAGGATGTACAGCAAGTCAAAACCCCCACCATAAGGAAGGGAAGACATGACCCATTTTCTGCAGACTTTTACTTTAGTTTGGTGTTATTGTTTGAGAGTCTTCAATCAGGATTACAACTGGCTTGAATCCTGCTCATTCTAGTGTAAGTGTATATGCTGTGTGATACTGTATGGTGTGGACGGCAAGACAAAAGGGCATATTTCCAATCTCTTTGCAAAAGAGGAACTAGCCAGAACCACCTGCCAAAAATGCTGAAACAGCCTGTGACAGTCATCCCACAGCTACCAAGCAGCGCCTGAGATTATGTTCTCCTCTATTTTCTTTTCTCTGCCTTACTCTATTTTCCTTGTCCCTAAATCTTAGACCTAGCAATCTAGGGAACTTGCTCAGCTCCACTGGCTAAAACTTCAGAGTAAAAGAGAATGACAATCCCTACTAATCTAAAGCATTATTTTAATGACTTATGCTAGAATCCCAGAACAAAGCAAGGCTCATGGTTCAGAGCAGGTTGTGTTAACAGGCACAAAATTGTACACAATAAATGTACACAATGAGCTTACCATTGACATTAATCAATGAGAGAATATTATCCTGGTGATCAAGAAGGTGCTTAATTTCAAGAATATCCCATTCTAGTGATCCTTCTGTGGGTGCTACCAACCTGAAAATTACTAAATGAAAAAGACAGATAAAATTTTATTACAATGTTCAGAGGATAAAATTCCACTTCTTCTCTAAAAAAAAGCATTTCATTAAGTGAAAAATACCTACCATACTGAAAAACCCATTTCCAAAAAACAAAAAGCCATATTCATACTACTTTAAACTATTTGTTTCAAATGCTTGAGATGTTTGAGATGATCTACTAAAACCCATACTGAATGTGTCCTGAAGAACCCTCTTCCTTTACTGACTTTTCCAAACACTGAAGCTCCCATTCTCTCTAGGGTTTCGATGGATGTCTGGCTATCTCAACTCACTCACTCCCTAGCCAGTGACTAGCCCACATTCCTGAATCACCTCCACCATCAGCTTTCTCTACTCATGTCCCCAGGCCAATAAGCATTACTACAGAATAAGCTGCAAATCCAAGCTTAACTTCAACTCAGTAAAGACATAAGCAGCTTCTTTTTTAAAAAGTTTTTGATTCCTAGGCATATACCATTAAATTACAAATTCTCTGAGTATGTCTTATAATGTTTATATGTCATGCAGTTCTTTTGACTATAGTAATGTTCAATGTGTTGCTTTTCTCATTATCGACTTTAACAAATACAGTTTTATTTAAACTAGTATAAATCCTAACTTTAATCAATGCACAAAACCCATAATAAAATCTACTGATGTGATTCTATCAACAGCATTTACTAAACATTTATGTTCCGGGAACTCTAGGTACCAAATGTGAATGAGGGCCAGTCACAAATGCTCAGTCCAGAGTGGGAGAGAGACTTGTTTATAAACAGGCTTACCGTCAATATACTGAGTGTTTAATACCCACTGGACCAAGTGCTGTGGAAGCTCAAAGACTAGGATGACTACCACTTGAGAACTGACAAATCTCAGAGATCATGTCCTTTTCAAATTATGAAAAGTATCTTTTCTTTCTCACATTTCTCTCTGGAAGACAGGTCATGTCATGCTTCTTTCTGTGTCTCCGACAGTATTTTACCAAACTACAAATCTCTAACAAGGTTATTTAATCCTGACAGCCACTGTGGTTGTCAAAAGAAGATTTCAGTCAACAGAAAAGAGAACTCTTTCTGATACACATCGAACTTATGGGAAATTCTACTTTAGTTGGAATATTATGAAGTGATCTTGAGACTGGAATTTTGGAATAAGAAGCAATATACTGTTTAACCAAGCTAACATACTGATTAAAAGACTGATAAGAAAAAGAAACCTGGCCTAACATCCTGAAAATGTCTCAGTCTCTGTATCACTTCAACGATCCCAAGAAGCCAAGACTGGGGCACAGGGAGATGTCCGTTAAATAAAAAACAAATTAGTCTTTCAGCATGTGTATACAATTCTCATTGAAAATATACAAGAAGAAAAAGAGAAAGAAAAAAATTCATACTCACTCAGTTCTTTGCCAACCGCTGCCACAACACAGTTCTTAGGTATTTCAACCAAAGCACTAATACCTCCAAAAACATATAAAACAAAGGTCAAATTATTTTTCTCACAGATTACATCAAAAACAAAAACATTCTCAGTTTTATGTCAGTCGTTTTCCATAAAGAAGATAAAGCACACAGAACTCGCTCCACACACACTTCCTCGCTTGCTTACTCATGGAAAACGATTTTGTTAAATGTAGGTTTCTGAGACTTTTGGAAGACATTATTGATTTATTAAGAGCAGAATATGGAGTTGTTATTTTTTGTACTTTTTTTTTTTTTTTTTTTTTTTTTTTACTGTGGTGATAAAAGTGGTAGATTCAGCCATTCAAACTTATTTACAAGGGATCCCTTAAGATAATCACCATTACCCATTTACAAGATGGCTAGCTCAAAAGTGATGTAAAATTGGGGTTTTCCTTCCTGTAAACTTAAGAAGATTGAGCAGGCTCCCTGGCGCTGAACAAACTAGCCAACAGTCAGCAGCTAAGAAAGCGGCCTTCAAATAGCATGTCTGTGGATCCATTAATACACGTACAAATTTTCTTCTATTATTGAAAGAATCAGATTCAACATTCTAACACACTTCACTTATTTAAGTAAAGAGGTCTGAGTATCTTTTCATAGCCAAATCATGATTTTAGGGTAACTATAACTTCTACAAGGCATGTTACAATTTTACTTCTGTGGGCATGAATAAAAAAGTTGATATATTAGAACCACTACATGTTGGCAAAAGGAAAAAAAAACCTGTTTAATTTTTCCATTATGATATATATGTAATTTACAATATATATATGCAAGTGTGGAAAATGGTCTACTCATTTGCTTATCCTTCCATCCATCAAAGGACTAACTGTTGTGATTTGGACAGTATTTCTGGCCAAGATTTTTCTCCACATAGGCGTGTTTTAACAGTAGGATTTGTATTTTCCCGTGTACAAGGAGGAGGAAATGGTGCTGCAAGGAAGGCAAAGGAGTGGTACAGAGAAGGCAGAGGACATGGGAGAGCAGCAGGGTGAGTAGCAAGAGAAGAATACTAAATGCAAAAAACAGCTTGTTTAAAAATATTTCACTAACTTGTATGTGAAAATTCTAGAAGCCCAACAATCCAGAAGTAGCAACCTAATACTCAGAATCACAGAACATATTGCTGGAAAGGACACGGATGCCCTGTGTTTTAGTCCAGGGCTCCTTCCATTGTATCACATTGACTAAGATTATCTTTGCTTATTTCCAAACACAGAATAACTGCTTGTAAAAGCTCCATCACCAGTCCATAAATCAAGCAGGGCTTATGAAAGGACATCATGGCATAAGGGTCTAATAACACTGTTAACAATCTGGCCTCCGGTAATGCGGAAAACCCAAATGACGAACAGCTCACCAGGGGTAACCCATGGCCTTCTCAAGGCTTTCCCACAGATACCTTCAAAGCCTCTGTTAACTCTTGAGACACTGATGAATGGCAGTATTGTGATGACTTAATATATAGTACTTAAAGATAACTTGCAAAACAAAGGGAGACTGCAATAAGAGGTGGCTATTTCCAGGAACACACAGAAGATTCTTTTCAGCCCCAATTTCAACATTTTACAATATAACTTTACCAAAATAAAATTCATGAAAACCACAGGCTAGTGAAAGAGAGAGGAAAATGAACATAAAGATGTATAATTCATGGTAATAGTACACAGGGAAATATATTCTAGATTTGAGCAAGATTATTAGTAATCAAATGTTGAAATGAGTGGTTAAATTGTAAACCCTAGCAATGTATGGATTTAGTTTTCCTAAGTCATTATTTTTCTGATACTTTAAAATATCTATGTGGAGCTAAGCTAGCTCCTATTAGTAACCAAATTCAATTCACAGGGCTCCTGCTACCATTGAAATGTCAACAACGTGCACGATAACGTTCCTTTTAGGATAACCAGGCTCATTTGATTATTTTTAGAAATAACGATAGTTAATACTGTGACTTCAAGGTTGTTATTAAAACCTACCCATTTATATTTAAATATTTTACTCTAAAAATAGATTTTATTTTTTAAGATCCTTGGTATCAAAAAGTCAAAACTGATTTGATTATTTTTTTTCTGTTGAAACCAAAAGCACATGCACACAGAATTCTGAGAAAATGAAACTTTATCAGTAAGCTTGCACATGTATGAACTTTTTGGTAAGGACAATTGTAAAAAGAGGTCATCCTTAGGCATTTATTCAAAGTTAATGACCCCACAAATGCTACTATAAATGTGTAAGGGTCTGCTTCTAGGTATCAGCGTGCTCATCAAACACAGTTCAAGAAAACAGCCTAAGAGCATTGGAAAAGGTTGTTCTTGAGAAATTCTGTTAGAAGGGAAGGGGAAGTCAAAAGGATTGGAGTCTTCTCCTTCTGATTCAGGATAAAAATGTATTTTACACAACCCCTGATCTGAATTGAATATGGCTGTTATCTTCAGAACTGAAAAGAAAAATCCCCTATATTGACCTTTCTACTTATGGGAAGTCTCTCTGAAGATCTGCTGTGTCTTCTAGAGTCTGTCAATCACAGTTCAAAATTACCTTGATTTGTTTTTTTACCTGTATCAGAAAGGTGGCCAGTCTTACACAGGAGATCTAATTTTCGGTTCCACACACACAGGTCATTCCCACCAGAAAGCCAAACATCTAGTCTCTGAAGAACAGTTAAACACTGCAAAATGTATTTGAAATGTATATCAGGTTAGAAACTCAAGCAGTCATTGTTCAGTGGTTTTAAAATATATCCCCAAGTTCTTTAACCCCTTCCTTCAATAGGTGGAGCTTATTTCTCCTTAGTAGAGTATGTGGGCACTACTAAGTGACTAGCTTCTACCAAACAGAATCTGGCAAGAGGGATGATGTGTGACTTACAAGACTAAGTCATAAAATACACTGTGGCCTCCTCCTTGTTCTCTCTTGGATCACATGCTCTAAGGTGAAGACACTAAAGCGGTCACATGGAGAAAGGTTCATGTAGCAAAGAGCTGAGGCCTCTGGGCAAAACCCAGCACTAACTTGCCAACCACATAGGTGAGCCTCCTGGGAGGGAGCTCCTCCACCACAGTCAGCCCTTCAGATAGCAGGAGCCTCAGGAGAGGCCCTGAGCCAGAACCACCCAGAGAAGATGCTCTCTAGTCCTAATCACAAACACTGTGAGATGACAAATGTTTATTGTTTTAAGACACTACGTTTTGAGGTAATTTGTTACTCAGTAATAAATTACTAATACACAACTGCCTCAAGTCCTTTTTAAATCAAACTGAAACTATGACCTTAGTTTCTCTGTATCTTTAGAATAAATAACGCCTAAGTCTTCTCAATTCTATATATTTGGTAGACTCAGGAAAGTGAGTGTTTCAAGTACCATATAAGCCTTTAATAGTACTCTCCTTGTCCACTGACTCTGAGTCAGACAAGGCCAAGAGCAAGGGAGAAGAACAGAAAATAAAAGGCAGAGGTTCTGGTAATCTTGCCTAGGCTGAGCAGGGCTGCTTTTAAAACTGTCAGGAGATCGAGACCAGCCTGGCTAACACAGTGAAACCCCGTCTCTACAAAAATACCAAAAAAAAACTAGCCGGGTGAGTTGGCGGGCGCCTGTAGTCCCAGCTACTCGGGAGGCTGAGGCAGGAGAATGGCGTAAACCCGGGAGGCGGAGCTTGTAGTGAGCCAAGATCGCGCCACTGCACTCCAGCCTGGGCGACAGAGCGACACTACGTCTCAAAAAACAAACAAAAAACTGTTGGATTAAAAAGAATTGAAAATAACCAATGCAGTTTATATTTCTAGTGCTCCTACTCTGTCTAATCTCTGGATTTTTTTTTTTTTTTTTTTTTTTGAGACGGAGTCTCGCTCTGTTGCCCGGGCTGGAGTGCAGTGGTGCGATCTCAGCTCACTGCAAGCTCCGCCTCCCAGGTTTACGCCATTCTGCCTCAGCCTCCCAAGTAGCTGGGACTACAGGCACCCGCCACCTCGCCCGGTTAGTTTTTTTTGTATTTTTTTAGTAGAGACGACGTTTCACCATGTTAACCAGGATGGTCTCGATCTCCTGACCTCGTGATCCGCCCGTCTCGGCCTCCCAAAGTGCTGGGATTACAGGCTTGAGCCACCGCGCCCGGCCTAATCTCTGGATTTTTAATGCTAGTGTTTCATTTCTTTTTACTGCCAAATAGTATTCCACTGTGTGGACATACATTGTGTTTATTCATCAGTTGATGGACATATAGGTTGTTTCCATTTTGACAATTATAATATTGCTATGAACAATTATGTATACATTTTTATATGAACTTACATTTTCGTATCTCTTGGGGATATAGCAAGGAGTGAGACTGCTGGGTCAAATGATAATTCTGTTTAACTGTTTTCCAAGGTGGCTGTATTGTATCATTCTAGATCCCACCAGAAATGTATGAAGGTTATAATTGCTCCACATTCTTACCAACACTTGTCTTTTACATATTAGCCACTTTAGTATATAGGAAATAGTATTTCACTGTGGTTTTGACTTGCATTTCTCTAGTGACTAATGATGTTGAACCCTCTTTTTCATGTGCTTATTTGACATTTGTTTATCTTCTTTGGAGAAATTTCTTTCTTTCAAATCTTGTCTATTTTTAATTGGAGTATTTGCTTTTTTACTGAATTCTTCATAGATTGTATACACAAGTCCCTTATCAGATATACGATTTGAAAATATTTTCTCCAATTCTGTGTGTTGTCTTTCCACTTTGAAGCACAAAAACTCTTCATTTTGATGAGGTCCAATTTATTTTTTTGGTTGTTGTTGTTGATATGCTTTTGATGTCATATTTAAGATATGCCCATATTTAAGATATGCCCAAGGTCACAAAGACGTACTCCTTTATTTCTTCCAAGATTTTTGTAGTTTTAACTCTTACATTTGGGTCTTGACCCATTTGAGTTAACTTTTGGATATGACATGCAGTAGGGATTAAAATTTCATTATTTTGTATGTGGATGTCCAATTGACACAGCATCAGTTTTTGAAGAGACTATTCTTTCTTCAATTAAAGGTTCTTGGCACTCTTGTCAAAAAATCAATTGGCTATGTGAGGCTTTACTTCTGGGCCTTTAATTCTATTCCATTGATCTGCATGTCTATCACTATGCCAAAACCACACTGTCTTGACTACTGTAGCTTCATATTAAATTTTGAAATTGGGAAGTGTGTCTTGGAACTTTGTTTTTCCATTTTAAGACTGTTTTGGCTATTCTAGGTCCCTTGCACTCCCATATGAATTTTAGGATCAGCTTGTAAATTTCTCAAAAAAAAAAAAAAAAAAAAGCCAGCTACAATTCTGATAAAGATTGGGTTCAATCTGTAGATCAATGTGGGTGGTGGTGTAATCATAACAGTAGTAAAATTTGACCCATGCACTCAGGATGTCTTTCCATTTATTTAGATCTTTAATATCTTTCAACAATGTTTTATAGTTTTTGGTATGTAAGTCTCATACTTCTTCAAATTTCTTTTAATAGTGATGGGGTATTGCTATGTTGGCCAGGTTAGTCTTTAACTCCTGGTCTCCAGCAATCCTCCCACCTCAGCCTCCCAAAGTGCTAGGATTATAGGCATATGCCACCCCGCCCAGCCTACATCCATTTCTGAGTATTTTATTCTTTTGGATGCTACTGTAAATGGAATTGTTTCTTAATTTTTGGAATGTTCATTGATAATGAACAGAAATACAATTGATTTCTGTGTGTTGATATTATATCCTGAAACCTTGCTAAATCCATTTACTAGCCTCAATAGTTTAGTTGTGGACTTAGGATTTTCTATATACACAAGATCATGTCATTTGGGAATAGAGATACTTTTAGCTCTTCCTTTCCAATATGGATGTCATTTATTTCTTTTTTTAATTGCCCAACTGCCCTGGCTAAAACCTCCAGTACAATGTTAAACAGATGTGCTGAGAGCAGACATCCTTATCTTGTGCCTGATCTTTGGGGGAAATTATTTGTCTTTCACCATTTTTTTAATTAATTTTTTTTTTTTTTTTTTTTTTTTTTTTTTGGAGACAGGGTCTTGCTCTATCGTCCAGGCTACAGTGCAGTGGCACAATTACAACTCGCTGCAGCCTCAAACTCCTGGACTCAAGCGATCCTTCCACCTTAGCCTCCAGTAATAACTTCCTCCTGTAATAACTGGGATTACAGACATGTGCCACCAGGCTGGCTAATTTTTCTTTCTTTTTTTTTTTTTTTTGGTAGAGAAGTTTCACCATGTTGCTCAGGCTGGTCTCGAACTCCTGAGCTCAAGTAATCCACCCACTTTGGTCTCCCAAAGTGCTAGGATTGCAGGCATGAGCCACCACACCAGCCTAACCTTTCACCATTAATACAAAATTAGCGTTGAGATTTTCACAGAAGCCCTTTATTAGGTTAAAGAAATTCTCATCTATTCCTAGTCTGTGGGGTATTTTTATCATGAAAGGTGTTGGAGTTTGTCAAATGCCTTCTCTGTTTTCTGTTGAGATGATCCTGTGGTTTTGGTCCTTTATTCTTACTAGGGTGTATTTCATTGATTAATTTTCAGATGTTAAACTAAGCTCATATTCCAGGGATAAATCTCACTTGGTCATGGTGTATAATCCTTTTTAGATGTTGCTGAATTTGGTTTGATAATATTTTATTGAGGATAATATACGCTTTTGTTACTTAACATTTTACCACTAGCATTTTCCTCTTTTAATATTCTTCTGAAATATAAATTTTAGTATATATATCTACCATAATTTATTTTCTTATAAGACATTTAGGGCACTTCCAAACATCCATTTATAAAAATGTATTTGTAGTACACATTTCTGTTCATAAATCTCTGCTCTATTTTCTGATTATTTCCTTTAAAGAGTTTTCTAGAATGATCACTGGATTAATATCTATAATAATTTATTTAGATTCATTCATAATGCCAAACTACCTTCCAGGAAGACATCAATTTATAGTCTCAATATGCAATAAAATGCCAATTTCACTATCTCCTTGCTAACATCAACCCTTATAAAAAACGTTGCTAGTTCAAAAAATAAATGATAGTATTTCTCATATTGGGGATATAAATTTCTTAGATAAGCTATCTATTCAAGAACAACTGGACCACTGAATTAAATGAGTGCAATGCTATTTTTTAACAATTTTTATGTGAAACAGTATCACAGCAGGAGAAAACAAACACAAATATCTAGCTGATTCACATCATGGTAAAACCCCTTTTAAAACTACTTTCACTTTATTGGAATAAGATACTTTTTTAGTGACCAGTTCCTATAACCAGTTCATAACACAGTTTACCAAAGGAATTTCCCCCAAATACATTAAATTTTTTTTCTTTCTTTGTTCCTTCAAGCCATGTATTTTCACTGGAAACTTAACGACCTTAGTTTTTCAGATAGCAAGAATATTTTTAAAGGAATGTAAATGGCACATCATTTCAGGCCACATAGAGATTTTAATCAAATCAATACTTTAACGACTTCTTTAAAAATCCACTGTTAAGTTAGATAAAAGCATATATAGTACATGGCACTTTCTTCCCCTGAAACTTGACTAAGTTGATATTTTGAACAGCACAGTGCCATGAGATGGCTACGAGAGATCCTGCCTTTTTGGGAAAAAATGAACTATCCTAACTAGTGGCACACAGCAATTCTTTTTTTTTTTTTTTTTTTTTTTTTTTTGTGAGACGGAGTCTCGCTCTGTCGCCCGGGCTGGAGTGCAGTGGCCGGATCTCAGCTCACTGCAAGCTCCGCCTCCCGGGTTTACGCCATTCTCCTGCCTCAGCCTCCCAAGTAACTGGGACTACAGGCGCCCGCCATCTCGCCCGGCTAGTTTTTTGTATTTTTTAGTAGAGACGGGGTTTCACCGTGTTCGCCAGGATGGTCTCGATCTTCTGACCTCGTGATCCACCCGTCTCGGCCTCCCAAAGTGCTGGGATTACAGGCTTGAGCCACCGCGCCCGGCCAGCAATTCTTTTTACATTAAGAAAAAAAAGAAACAAAAGAGCTCCAATATGGAGATCAGTTATCCTTAAAGTAAATGAGAGAACATCTAATACTACTACTATCTTTTACCAAAACTTGCTTACGTTACTAAAAAACAGTGGCACTTTCTCTGAACACTTAATTTCTGTAGGTATTACAAGCAACCTAGTCTTATCTGTTTGTTTCTCTAAAATGTAGCAGAGCTTCTGTCATATAATCAGCCCCAATCAATCACTGTTTGTAAAATGAATAAAACTAACAGTAGCAGCAAATTAGCCATGTCAGTTTTTAGTTTTGAAACTAAGTAACTGACATGTCTTGCCTTTGTGACCTTAGTGAAGGCAGAGGTCACAGGACAAATAATTCTATATTTTAAATTCAAAGTATGAAGAAAACAGACCAGCTACTATTATGGTCATTCTGCAAGTAATATCTCTTCCTAGAACTACCTACAAAAAAACATACTGGGTACTACCTTTTAACCTTTTTCCTTATCTTGCTATTGGGATTATCCCTTGCTCTAATTTCAAATGGAAACATTCTAACACTTAATACATAGGCTCTCAAAAATCTGGTGTCACACGAATGAAATGACTACAAGTGTGTGGAAAGAAATAATTCATAAGACCCACTAAAGTAATTTCGTCTAACTTTTTAAACCATGTCTTCTCAGACAAAAATAGATTGCCATAAAAACTCATATTTACTTAAGATTTTACCTTTACAGTAGACTGGAAGCATGATATTCTCTGAACTTGTCTGCCAGTATCACTATCCCACACCTAAATTTATGTTAAGAAATAATTTCTAGATAGAATTTTAAAATCTCAATTATAACTTTTCTAATTAACAATTAAACCACAAATGTTAAGCAGTTAGAAATTCTTTAAATAAAACATAAAATACTTAGTGTTTATACCACCACAAAAATGAATTCATATAGTGAGTCATCAACTTAGCAAAGCAGGCTTATGATCTAAAATAAGTTTGAGGTAAATTTTACTATCAAATTATTTGAAAATGCCAACATAATGAATGGTCTGAAGTACTGAATCTTTACAAGCAGTAAATATTGCAACTGTTTAAAGTTTATTCTCCAGAATAGCCTACCGTAATCTAATAAGCATAAAGTACTTATACCAAAACTATTATGTCCATTAGTATTTACTGAAAGCTCCCTATAATGTGGATAGCATGATTTACTACTGTTATCTTGATTCGAGAAGACACTAACACTGTATTACCATTACCTGTATATGCATTTAACATAATCAGAGGGCCTCTCACAAAACATCTGAGTTTAGTTTGACTTAAGAAGCACAGTGATTTTCAAACTTTTATACCATTTCCTATAGTAAGAAATACATTTCACACCATGTCTGAAAACACATTTACATACATGTATGTACTATGGATACAAATGTATATGCACATATTAAAAATTGAAACTAATTTCACAACTAGTTAACCTTATCATGGCCAATGCCTTTTGTTATATTTTTATTATACAGATGTGCCTTGACTTAAAGTACAGTTTTCTCCCACAAAAAACCCATTCTAAGTGGAAAATATCCCAAGTCGAAATGCATTTAACACACCTATCAAACATCATAGCTTAGCCTGTCCTAACTTATATGTGCTTAGAACACATACATAAACTTATAGTTGGGCAAAAAAAAAAAAAAAGGCATCTGGCAACACAGTACACTGTAGAGTAAGGCTGTTTACCCTTGTGATCTCACAGCTGACCAGGAGCTGCAGCTCCAGGCAGCTGCTGCCCAGCACTGGTAAAGACTATCGTCCAATGTATCACTAGTGTGAGAAAATATCAAACTTCAAACTTCAAAGTACAGCTTCTACTTAATGCCCCTCCCTTTCACACCATCATAAAGTTGAAAAACTCAAAGTCAGACCACCCTAGGTCGGGGACCATCTACATTCTGTGTCATGTTTTAGATGGAGCTGGATTATCATGAGAATTACGTTTTATGTATATAACACATGAAACAAACTGCTAGCATATAAAAAGTGCTCCCAGTAATTAGGAAATGTTTTCTGGCCTTGTATTTACCACAATTCTAGTAGTGTCTCACAGCCTTTTCACTTATTTCACTTTTTGCAAGCAAAATGTTTAATATTCAGTAACTTGAGCTCTTAAGGCTATTGCTGTAAAAAATTATCTACCTTCAGTATTTAATTAAGGAAGTTAGTTTTTACAGGTTGGGTATCCCTTATCCAAAATGCTGAAGACCAGAAGTGTTTCTGATTTTTTTTGGATTTTGGAATATGTGCATATATCTGATGAGCTATCTTGGGGATGGCACCCAGGTCTAAACACAAAATTCATTTATTTTTCATATACACCTTATACATATAGCCTAAGGTAGTTTTATACAATATTTTTGGCAATTTTGTGCATTAAATAAAATTTTGACTGCAACCTGTCACATGATGTCAGGTATAAAATTTTCCACTTGTGGCATCACGTCAGTGCTTAAAAAGTTTTGGATTTTGGAGCATTTCAGATTTTGGATTTTCAGATTAGGGATGCTCAACCTGTAGTAAAAACGCAAGCAGAGTAAATTTAGAATTCATCTGGGTAAGAGAGATTGCCAAATAAGTGGCCTAGAATTTTTTTCTAACAACAAAAATCATTCAGCAAAGGAAATGAGTTCATACTATCATTTACAGGTAAAATTCATAGTGACACTGTCCCAGCTACTAACTTCCGTACATAATTTTAATCACTGCCTTAAAATATTGTTATAGTGTCTTAGGAGTGGTCTAACAAAGTATTTTAAATTCTATTTCTGCAAAGATTACACTGATATCAAAAAAAGGGAGCTTTATTTCACAATATTTGTCTCTACAGAGTAGCAATCAAGCAACTCTGACCTAACCATCTGAGTGAATTTTATGCCCTTGTTTATGTTGTATCGTAATCACAAACATACGTGTGTGTATATATGTATGTATGTAGAGAGTTTATCCCCCATTTAAACCTTTTCTTGACATTTTTTCAGCTATAAACAATCTGTCTAGAAAGCACTTCAGCTGATGAATTCATTTAAAGCACGTTAAAGTCTGTATCTTGGTTCTATAAGAGCCTAAGAAATACCTATACCTTTGGGCTTACTCCAAAACTTCATCAATGCTTGAAACTGTTTAAACAGAACTTTCAGATAAGTATATACTTTTAAAAATTAATCTGACCCGGTACAGTGGCTCATGCCTGTAATCCCAGCACTTTGGGATGCCAAGGTGGGCAGATCACAAAGTCAGGAGTTTGAGGCCAGCCTTGCCAATATGGTGAAACCCCATCTCTACTACTAAAAATACAAAAAAATTTGCCAAGTGCGGTGGCGCACGCCTGTAGTCCCAGCTACTTGGGAGGCTGAGGCAGAAGAATCACTTGAACCCAGGAAGTAGAGGCTGCAGTGAGCTGAGACTGTGCCACTCCACTCCAGCCTGGGCAACAGAGAGAGATTCCATCTCAAAAAAAAAAAAATCTGACACCTTTTTTTTAAAAAATAAAAGTAATGAGAGACAACAGTAATCCATAAGCACTTGACTCTGGACTTCACAAAGCCAGTTCCACATACAGATATTAAAGGGCTGAGTTTGTTTACAGAAAACATTTTATGAAGTACAGTGGTTTGGGGCTCTGACTCTGCAGTCAGACTTGCCAGTTCTGCCCTACACTGGCTGTGTGCCATGGGGAAGTTACTTAGCCTCTATGTGACTCTATTTTTTCATCTGTAAATAAGGATAATTAAAAATAAGGCCAGGCGTGGTGGCTCACGCCTATAATCCCAGCATTTTGGGAGGCCAAGGTGAGTGGATCACCAGAGGTCAGGAGTTTGAAACCAGCCTGACCAACATAGTGAAACCCCATCTCTACTAAAAATACAAAATTAGCTGGGCATGGTGGCACAGGCCTGTAATCCCAGCTACTCGGTAGGCTGAAGCAGGAGAATCACTTGAACCCGGGAGGCACAGGCTGCTGTGAGTGAAGATTGCGCCATTGCACTCCAGCCTGGGCAATAACAGCAAAACTCTGTCTCAGAAAAAAAAGGAATAATTAAAAATACCTATGTCAAAGGGCTAATTTTAAAGATTAAATGAGTTCACATATGTAAAACAATTAGAACAATGCCTGTTACACATAAGCACTTTACTACTGCTATTCCATCTTAACTTTTTACCTAAAAGTGTGGGTAAAGAAAAAGTAATTTTCCTTTTATAAAATTGTTAATTATTAAATATTAAACACACAACAAATGGTAATTCACTTTTCTGTCAGACTCAGATGCTCAAAAGATTTTTATGGGTTGGGACTATTTGGTTTCTTCTGCTCTGTAGTGAGGAAAAAAAAGTAAATTATTCTCCAGTCCAACTCATCGTTGTTTCCCTAAATTGAAAAGTAAATTGAGATAATAAAATGAATTATTTTTAAGTCCACATTCTTCCATTTTATCAATTTTATACAATGTGAGAGAGTAACTCTGGAAAGAACAGCAAGAGTCGTGGAGTTTCCATCAATAACAAGCCTTAACCTCCTATTTCCAGTCTAATACTTATCAGATACCTAATAAATGGTATCTCATAATAGAACAAAAATCATTTTTGCTGTAACAAGAATATACAGACAAGACCCTATCAGCTAAAGACTAATAATGTATGTAGTGGCTCGTTGGGCCACTATAGCTTGTTCATTTCTTCCAGATTAAAGGATACAATAACTCTTCTATCAGCAGAGGCTGTCAAGATGAGTTGATTTTTTTCTTCACAAGATTCCAAGGAAGGAAATGTAATAATAGCTGTTATCTTTTGAGTGTGTCCATTCAGTTCTAAAAGTTTTTCCCCTGTCTGAAATACCAATAAAAATGTTAATAGGCCTAGCTTTCACAATTTAGATAATCACAAATGACAACATTAAGTAGAACTGCCATATAGAATATACATATACATTCCATTTAAAATTACTTAGAATTTAACTTAAGCAATCACACAGAATCTAAACTGCTGAAAGTATAGCCATAAATAATTTTGATGATTTTCTAATACAAAATGCTAATTTTTAGTATATTTTTGTAGAAAATTTTAAGGAGTATTCTTTTCTATAAATTTAAAAATGTAATTGTGTAAATTAAGCATAAAAACATCAGTAACTTAGTTTGCAGAAAAAAAATATGGAGTCCCCATTGTCCAAGTATTTGTTATTGACGTCTCCACAGTTATAAGGTCATAGAAGAAGATAAAAGTCAGCATAACAACTGTATATGTATCTACATACACGTAAGTATATCTATCCACTCATTTATTAACCACTTAGAAAGTCAGTCTCCACTCCATCGCTATTTAACACCAACATCTATTCCTATCCATCCAATGTCTTCATCTATCAGTCTCTCACTAATTTACCAAGTAGTATACATGCAAAAATACAATGTAAATGGCAAATTTTTCCAAGATTGCAGGACTTCATGAATGTGGTGAAAATAATGTTAAAGAACTGCTTTTATCACAGGCAAAGCCATTGAAAAATAAAGATCTAACACAGTCAGACTAGGTAACAATCCAAAATAAAGGTGAGAGGAAGATAAACACTTCGAAAAAGAACAATTTGAGTAACAAATGATCAGGAAGGGAGGCTCTGAAGAAACTGATGAAGCCTTAAGTATTTATTTTTTTAAAAGTCTTTTTTAATATTAAGTCAAACATGAGAAAAATGTCACATTATGCTATTAAGCAATGTTGAAAGAAAACTTGTGTGTCTCACAAAAATCAACACAATTCATTTATTCATTTTGGAAGTCTGGGCATAGCTACTGATAACCTAAATTTTGTTAAATAAGATTAAAATTTTGTATTTTTTGAATTTTCATACTTTGGCATTTCTTAGGAAAAAACTTTTTTTTTCCCCCAAGATGGTCTTGCTGTGTCACCCAGGCTGGAGTGCAGTGGCATGATCTCCTCTCACTGCAACCTCAGTCGCCTGAGTAACTGGGATTACAGGTGTGTGCCACTATGCCCAGCTGATTTCTAGTATTTTTGGTAGAGACAGGGTCTTGCTATGTTGGCCAAGCTGTTCTCAAACTCCTGGCCCCAAGTTACCCGTTTGCCTTGGCCTCCCAACGTGCTGGGATTACAGGCACAAGCCACTACACCCAGCTGGAAAAAAATTCTTAATTTAAAAAACTTTCCCTCTTCACTATGAAATACTGGTCCCCACTGTATATGGATTTATCCCAAGTAGCTCTTTTCAAATATTAATGTGTCAATTAATGATAATGATATGCAAATGTATCCCCAGATAGTATTTATATGAATACATACTCAACTATATATCTTTATTACACAATGCACACACAATCAATACACACCTGAGCATTCCACACAACTACAATTCCATCATCACCAGCAGATGCAAATCTGGTTAGGGAAAAAGGGTCAAGAAAAAAAAAATCACTGTTGACATTTAATTACTAAGATTAAGAACTATCAAACCTTATTAGTGGTACTTTGACTTACTAATATTAACGAAGATCAAGTTCTTTGAGCTAATTTTAAAAATATTTATGAAACACATTCCAGGTACTGTGCCAGGTATGAAAGATCAAAAGATAAATAAGACATTTATAGGTTTACAAAGAATAACCTGCTAGAAATGTAAAAATAATCTTTAAAGTCCTTCTTTGCTTTCAAATTCTATGATTTTAAGAAACCCTTGACTTAAGTGAAATGAAACCAAGCTGAGAAGTGGCTTCAGTGATAGGAAGTGATATTCCAGGGGTGGAACTGATCACAACGTTAGATAAATTCATTCCTTTATTATTCTGTCTGTAAATAATTGTATTTAAAGTCAAGATCTATCCTTTGCTCAGTTCAACTCCTTAGTCTTTCCATATAAATGCTTTGTTCTTGGTTTGGAAGGTTTGAGGACTTTTTTAGGGTTTTTTGTTGTTTTTTAGTGAAGATGCTTGAAATGCACAGGTAAAGTTTGTCTCATGGCATGAAAAATGAGCTGTGACACTCTACTATAGCTTCTCTCTCCTTTTTACATCCCATTCACCATATACACAGGGACAACAACCAAATTCTGTAGAGTAGAAGATACCCTTAACACAAACACTATCAAGAGGAATAACCTGTCATACAGGATTATTCATCATCATATTATACTAAAATTCACCATCATCATATTATACTAACCCAACAAAATAGGATACAATAATCACACTGTAAGCATGTCAAATAATTTATTGTTAATGTTGTACATAAGTTTGTAAATAATTTTTAATGATTCAGAATCAATTTAAAGCTATCCCCATAATATCGCTTTCACTCAAATCGAGGTTTTTTCTTTTTTTTAGTAAAAGAGAAAGAAGTGGTATTAAAGAGAGCCAGCTATGAATGACATATAACTGTCCCCCGATAATTAACAGATGCTATGTGAGCATCTGTTCTAATGAATTCTATCCCTTTATAACAAAATCCCACTACTTCAGTCATGAAATACTTTCCTTAACACTCCAAACTGAGTTTCATGTTCAAATTTCTTAACTTCAGTTTCAAAGTTCAGTGCCTTCACTGGCTCAGACAATTCCCATACTCAGTTCTTATTTCAAAACCCTTTGAGTACATCTACTACTGGTAGAACTAAGATTATTCAGGAGATATGAAATTGATCAAATACAGTCTGACAAAGTCTTTTAATAATTTTTAAATACAGAACTACCTATCTTTTTAATGGAAAGGACCTTTTAAATTTAGGTAACTGGCTAAAAATCACATAGTTATTTTTAAATTCACGCCTATCATTTATTCTTATTTTAAAATGTGAGATATAAAAGATCTAGAGATTAAAAAGAAAATGATCATTTTAAAAATAAAAATAGATTTCCTATGCTTAATTATCTACATTTTCTCAATCAGATTAATAAATAGTACCCTGAATATCAAAAATAGTTGCTGGAAATAAATCTTTAGCAGCTTATGTTTCTGGGCCTATTGATTTCTTTTTATTCATATAGTGACAGTGGGGAGGGCAGGACTCAAGGTCTTAAGTGTTCTTTGGTATAAAACATCAATTTCTATTGATTCTTTAAACTCTTATAATTGCTTTTCTGCCATTTAGAAGATTGCAAGTTTAAAATACATACTTTTTTTCTAACCCTAATTTTTAACTTCTTATGATTGTTTTATCATGTTTGACTTTCATGAGTTCACAATGAGAGATGACTGAGAACAGCTGAGAGTTTAGAAATGGGATACAGAGCATTTCACCTCAAACTTTAATTCAATCAGTAGAGAACAAAAGTTAAATCTAAATAAGGCTCAACAGTAATGCATGAAATCACAGCCAATTTTGTATTGCTCCAAGGTCAATTACCTGGTTGGTAGATTATTCAGGCCTTCTATTCTTATATATATTCTATTGCTACCATTTTTTTTTTTTTTTGCCATTTCAATATTTATTACTACCTCCCCTAAAGAGGAAACTTTAAGCTTTAAAATACAAACCAGTATAACTTTGATACATATTAGTACCTGTCATAAAAAAACGAATAAAGGGTTGAGATATCATTCACAAATTACAATTATCCATCCTACTATGATGGATAATGAAAAACTAGCTATACTATATCAGTTTATCTTAAACTAAATCCTAGTCAGTCAAGCATACACTTCAACCATCTGCAAATCAGAAATGGAAATACAACCCAAGAATTCCTAATTGTAACTGCTGAAAAGAAGTAATGAACTATAAAATTAAAAAGGATTAAAATGTCAATAAGTTTTCAGCTATTCTATCCAATGGAAGAATAATAATATTGCCAGAAAACATTTTACATACTAATTTTTAAAAACACTCTAATAGAGGGCAAAAACTTAAGCCTAAAAATAAGATTTTGACAGAAACGTTTCTTTACCGATCAGCAAAAAATGTATTTAGTGTGATTCCGTGCTAGGAGTTAGGGAAATGTCAAGACACCTGACATGTGGTTCTTGCTTTGAGATCTTAAAACTTAATGAATGTTTAGAAATATACCGTATTTCATCAAATCTAAGACATCAATTGTAAGACACTCTTATTTATCATTAAGGAAAACATACTGCCAATTACAATTGAAAGACACAATTATATGATGTGTCCAAATTTTAGAGATGTTAAAATAGAAAAAAATATGCTTGTTAGAATCATGAACTGTAAGAATTACCATATTTATTGATCTTTATCTTTATAACATGGCACTTGCCAGTCTAATGAATCTCTGATTACCTCTGGCAGGTTTTAAGTGCTAAAGAAATGCTTGTTGAATGAATAAATGAATGCATAAGCAAACATTTAAGTGTTCAAGGGCTCTGTGAAATAGATTCGTTAATGACAGTAATGTAACCCCATATTTTCCTTTCATTATAATTAATGTAAATATACTACCACAAAAAATAGAAATTTAAAAAATTTAAAACCCAGAAACCTGCCACACAAAAGTACATTTCTGTATCTTTTCATATTCCTGTCCAATTCTTATCCATATACTTCATTTTTTTTTTTTTTTTTAACTTAAAACCAAGTCCAAGATCACGCCACTGCACTCCAGCCTGGGCAACAGAGCAAGATTCCATCTCAAAAAAAAAAAAAAAAACCCAAGTCTTTAAAAATACTCCTTGAGACTACAAAATTAAATGACTAAGCAAAAATTATATTCATGAAAAACAAGTTCAACAAGGTGAAACATGGTTTAACAAAGACCTATGGCAGACCTTCTAGAATGTTCCATCCTCTCATCCCCTAATTATGAGAACTAAATTTATTATGATAGCCCATAAGTTACTCGGTCATTCAAAAAATACTTACTAAGCACTAACTATATAGATGCTTAACTCTGAGAATTAAGATCAAGAGATTGTTCTTGCCCTTCAAGAACTCACAGTCCAACATTACTAAGTGATGCTATAGGGTCTAGATCATGAGTCCTTAGAGAACTCTCACTTACAACCATCTTAATGTATAAAAATAATTCCCTCTAAACACCTTCTCTTTGAACATCTCTGAGAAAGTGTTCTCTCGTTCCTTCCAACAGTGGCTGAGACGACAGCAAAGCTTAATAAAGATTTGTAAAAAATAAAGTTTGTATACTCCATTAGGAAACATAATTTCTGGCAGTCATTTTTGTGGGTGTGATGTTAACACCCATCAATAATCATTGCCTGAAGTCATTATTACATTTATTTACAATAAAATAACACTGAAAAAATGCTGCTACAATGCTAGAAATGAGACAAACCTAAAAAATAGCACAATTTTCATTTAAAGTATATGTTTGTATGCTAGAACTACTTGAAGAAAATTAGAGAAGCATCCAGAGAGAGACTTGTAAAGCAGCTGAAGGAAATTTCAAAGCATTTTCAAGAGCCATAGATGCTGACACAACTAATTCCTTAATTAGATCTACTTCAACATTAATTTCTTTTCCTTAAAAAAGAATGTATTATATTAACACAACTCTAACATCTAAAAGTCTAACGTCTTTTAGCTCACAAATAAAGATTTCATAGTTCCCATGGTTATTTGCAAAGGTAAAACATTTGGTAAGTTCTTCCCTCCCCAAATCACAAATAGAAAGCTAAACTGCACATCAAGATTACAGTATTAGAATACCAAAAAAATCTCTGTGACTTCTGTTAGGTGAACCTCCATTCCCCTGCACTCAAGTTTCCATGGAGGACTCCTATTATTAGAGAAACATTCTTGGTCTCTCTCTGCCCCACTTGCTTGAGACAATGAATTAGGCATGCTCAGTTCAGACCCTTGTGGGTTTTCTGGTTTTTTTTTTTTTTTTTTTTTTGGAGACGAAGTCTTGCCCTGTTGCCCTTTTTTTTGGAGATGAAGTCTTGACCTGTTGCCCAGGCTGGAGTGCAAT
The DNA here is from genome assembly GCF_003255815.1 of Theropithecus gelada. Taxonomy (NCBI): domain Eukaryota; kingdom Metazoa; phylum Chordata; class Mammalia; order Primates; family Cercopithecidae; genus Theropithecus; species Theropithecus gelada. The sequence continues at coordinate 72,927,510 of NC_037673.1, forward strand.
GGCACGATCTCAGCTCACTGCAACTTCTACCTCTCAGGTTCTAACTATTCTCCTGCCTCAGCCTCCCAAGTAGCTGGGATTACCGGCACCTGCCACCACACATGGCTAATTTTTGTATTTTTAGTAGAGATGGAGTTTCACAATGTTGGGCAGGCTGGTCTCAAACTCCTTACCTTATGATCCGCCCGCCTTGGCCCCCCAAAGTTCAGGCACGAGCCATCGCGCCCGGCCCCTTGTGGGTTTTCTGAAGATTCATCTGTTCACAGAGAACATACTAGTCTGCTCTTATTTTTGAGGTAAGCCCGTATCTGAATGGGAGGCCAGCAACTGTTCAGTTGCCCCAGGGATTCATTAAAAAAGTCTACGTGACTCAGGTTGAAGTGTAAGGAAACCCACTGTGGGTGCATATTAAAGCTACATCCTGGCCAGGCACGGTGGCTCACACCTGTAATCCCAGCACTTTGGGAGGCCGAGGCAGGCAAACCACGAGGTCAGGAGTTCGAGACCAGCCTGGCCAATATGGTGAAACCCCGTCTCTATTAAATATACAAAAATTAGCTCAGTGTGGTGGCACACACCTGCAGTCCCAGCTACTAGGGAGGCTGAGGCAGAAGAATCGCTTGAACCCGGGAAGTAGTGGTTGCAGTGAGCAGAGATCACACTACTGCACTCCAGCCTGGGTGACAGGACGAGACTCCATCTCAAAAAAAAAAAAAAACAACAAAGAGCCATATCCTGTAATCCAGCTTTGTATCGGTTATTACTTTATGAAGCTGATATGTTCATGTTCATCTGTATGATTCCTGCATCTATTCTCAATAAATTCTGTTCTCAAAGAGAAACAAGGGTGGTTCTCCATTGAACACTCAAAACACTAGTAATATCTAAGAAAACATTTTATTTCATACAGAGGCATAAATACCTTTTAAATTGACATTTTTATTTCCTCTATTTCAAATATAGATCTTTAACTTTTCATTATGGAGAATTTAAATATATACAAAAGTGGAGAGAAGAGCATAATAAAAAGCCACATGTACTCACTGCCTGTCTCTAGTAATTATCAACTTATGGCCAATAGTGTCTTATCTGTACCCAATCCAATCCCTCTGTAAATTATTTTGAAGCAAATCCTAGTCACTGTATTTCATTTCGTATTTCAGAATGCATCTCTAAGGACTCTTTTACATCACACCTAAGTTAACATTTACTTCCTTACTTGACATTTACTTCCTTAATGTCATCAAATGCCCAGTCAAGGATCAAATTTACCTGATCACATTTTTTTAAACACTTAGAAGCAGGATCCAAATAGGCTTATATAGTATACTTGGTTGATATATCTCTAATATCTCTTTTATTCTAATGATTTTTTTCTCCATCTATTTTTCCTTGCAATTTATTTGTTGAAAAAAAGGTCACCTGTCTTGTGGAGTTCTCACAGTCTGGATTTTGCTGGCTACCTTTCCTGTGTTGTTATCCAACATGCACCTCTGTCCTCTGCATTTTTTGTTAATTGATAGTTAAATCTAGAGACTAAATAGATCCAAATCTGACTTTTGGTAAGACTACCCCAGAGGCAGATTGTATACTCCATCAGGAAATATAATTTCTGGCTGTCTTGTGTGTATATGTGTATATGTTATGATTTAGGCCATCAATAATCATTGCCTAAATTCATTACTTCATTTGAAGGGGTTCAGAGCATGTAACCCCAAACTATGCCACTCTGACATTATCATCTTTGGCTTAAGGCAACTGAGAAAATGCAGGCACAGAATGAGCTCTGTCCTCCCCACATCTACCTGGGGAAAAAAACCACAAATCACCCTTGTGAAAGTGCCCCCCTAAAACCTCTACCCCACTTCCCATACCAGGAGAGGGATAAAAACCTTTATCACAGATTAGATGACACCAAGAGTTTACACAAACCAACCTCATTAATGAGCCCTTCTCTACCATCAGTTTCCATCATATATTTGCCTTCTTACAATTTGCCACCCCAAGAAACTCAAAGTCCATTTCCTTTGTCTTGTCACTCAACAAATTTCTTGTTCTGCTAAGATACTATATAAGCCGAAGTTTTATTTTTCTTTTTTGAGACAGGGTCTTACTCAGTCATTCAGGCTACAGTCAGTGGCCCCAATCACAGCTCACTGCAGCCTCAACCTCCTGAGCTAAAGTGATCCTCCTACCTCCGCCTCCCAAGTAGCTGGGACCACAGGTGTGCACCAACACACCCAGCTAATTTTTGTATTTCTTAATAGAAATACAGTTTTGCCATGTTGCCTAGGCTAGCCTCAAACTCCTGAGCTCAAGGAATCCTTCCACCTCGGCCTCTCAAAGTGTTGGGATTACAGGGCTGAGTCATCATGCCCAGCCTAAGCCCAAGTTTTAACCACCCCTATGAGTTAAACTTGAGTACTCGTGCGTTTGTGTGTGTACACAATGTACGCATCGATATACTTCTTTTTCTCTCATTAACCTGTCTTTTGTATGCCTATGTTGTAGAGTCCTGGTCAATGAATCTAAGATAGGTAAAAGAAAAGTGTTTTCCTCCCCTATACATTAGAGGTTGCAAAATTACAATATTCTATCATTCTTCCTAGCCTGAATTCTTCTATAAAGAGAAATTTCTTCTCAATTATTACTGATCCCAAGACACAGTTTATATAAGAAAGGCAGTATAGATCTTGACTCTGCCCCTTTATTTACCAGTTTTCAAAATAATGAGTTAGTTCCCCAGCATTCTCCAAAGGTGAGTTCTCTTTGTGAAGTATCATTATGAACACATAGATTTAAACATATGTGATATGTTGCAATTCATTGCAGTTATTTCCCGTATCCATGCTCAAGTTGCCAGATGGATTTTTTAAGCTACATTCTAAAGATGTAGATCTTTAGATCAAGAAAATAATTTTCAAATGCCTAGTAAGGGTATTTTGTAGTTGAGAGAGACTGATTTTTTCTAGAAATTATAGAGTTTTACTGCTAAGGTGACGAATTTGAAACTGAAATACTGTTAGACACTTGCTGTCCTTATCCCAACATTTGATTCTATGCTACTGCATGAAGCAGCAATTACCTTTTCACTCACTCCTGTCATCCTCCCAAACCCTGCAACATCTTATCCAATTAAACAAAATTCAGCTACAGCTCCAAAACACAAGCCGAAAGGACAAAATTATTAGAAACAAGGAGAAAAGTAGCAAGGGTGGCACATGCATCTGTGTGATGACACTGCCGTAATTCCCTAACTTGATTCAGGGCACGATCCAAAACAACAGAAATTCAATCAACAGGTTCACCACACATGGCAGATTAGGGGTTTTAGAAATAGAAAAGTTATTTGGTTAACAGATTTCAGTAAAATTTACTATAATAAAGTTGTCTAAAGTCAATGTCACACTGGATGTAAGATATGGAGTCTGTTATTAATATTGTAGCTGTCGGAATTTGTGATAAAAAGGGTTCTGCTTATACCCTCTTTTCCAGGCATAAGTACGTTAATAGCTCTAAAAATTGTATTAACTTTTTCAAGCCATCAAATATTAACCAATGGCATAATTACAGTTTCTGAAAAAGCTGCCCAAAGACATAGCCAATGAGTATGTTCATGCAAGTTAAAAATAAAATAGACCACCTTGCAACTATGGAAGCGTAGCAAACACCAACACCTGCCTCCCAGATCCCCTTTGAAGAGAGGACTCACTGCTCAGCTGTGAGGAATCTAGTTATCTGACTGCCTCCAGCTGTTGACTTCAGGATCCATTTCTGCTTTCAAGCCAGTTATACTAGCTCAGTTGGCTCCTAGTCACTGGGATTTAAGCAAGATAGAAGCCACGTGCATGTTCTTCATGAAGGACCCTCGGCAAATAACCAAGCAAGGCAGAAGTACAAAGCCCTAGTTATTTACATCCAGCAGAGAACTCTAAAGAGCAACCTTTCCTCCAGCGAAAGGTTGGGCTGGCAGAGACTTTGTCACATCTGCATCAGAGTCTGAGACAGCTCCTCTTGTCCAATTCTGCTTCCTCCCTTCTCCTTTCATTGGCTTTCTCTCTAATAAACCTATTGCATGCTTAACCTCGTTTTAGTGTCTCCTTCCCAGGGAACCCAGGTACTAGAAGGATCTAAACTATACTGACTGTTTCCCAGGGGACCCAGATCCTAGGCTCTGAACTATACTGATTTCTATTCTCTGAAGGTTAGTGTATAAGAAAGAATATGTTTAGCTTGAGAATATTTCCTTAAAAATCAGCATATTGTTCACTTTTAGTGGATCAAGCTATACTGAGTTTATTTACTTTCTTGTGAATGTACAGCTTCACCAACCATCCTAGAGGCACATTTTGTTCTCCAGTCTGGCACTTCATGGGTCATCTGATTCTTTTCCAGTCATGATCACCATCCTACACAACCTTGTCTGTTTCCTGAAGGAGCAAGGAATGGTCAAATGAGCAACAGAGAAAACTCTTCTTAAAATGTGTTATGAACTCAGTTTAGTTTAATGTGTCAAATGCTAGAGTATTACATGCAATTTTAGCACAGTCCATTTTTTGGAAGACTGTTGCTGAGGCTTAGCCTTCTTTAGTGATCTCCCAATCAATATGACCCTCACTTCATGTTCAAAAAATACTAAAGAAAAAAAGAAAAGGCAGCTGTCTGTTAGGTTATACAGGATTTATTGGGTATCTTCAAAAACCAATCTGAGAAAATTTTCCACTCACTGATTTTAGCTGAGCCACCGAGAAAACAAGAAAATCCTTCTGCAAAATTTTCAATAAGATGATATTATCTAAAGACTTGAAGCGTGAAACCTGGATTATAACAGCTGACCAAAAAAAAACAAAGTGTAATGTCTTCAAAAACTAAGAAACAAAAAAAGTGTAACGATATAAAACTTAAAAACTGGAAAGGTATTTCTCTAATTTGACAATGCATAATGTACATATGCAGTGGTAAAGATAATTCTAAACTATTAAGAGTAAAAACATTCAGTTCTTAATTCTGTTCATAATATGTTTATACTTCGTAGATTTTCCTGTGTCCTTACCAAGAATGACTTTTTTTTTTTTTTTAGTACACTACAGAATTAAATTTTTAAAAACAACATACAGACTGAAAGTTCTACAGGTCAGCAAATGACTGAAAAACTTCATACTTGATATGTAAATTTGATAATGACTTTTCAAAGAATTAAATGTGAATCATGAAGTCGTATCATCATTGCATTACAAAAGCCAAAAAGCAGGCTTCTTCGTCTATCTCAGATTCACTGTGGTAGATCAGAAACTGGCCACAAATTATTCCCCCGCCCAATATTCCCACCACCATTAGCAATAGGACTTAGTTACTTCTACCGTGAGAGGTCAAGTTTATTTACCCACTCACTGAATTTGTGCCAGCTCCTAACTTGCTTTGGCTGATGAAACAGCAGCAAACATGATGCAAGCTGAGACTTGAAAAGCGTCTTACTTTGGGGCTTGCCCTTCTGCTATTAGAACTCCATGATCATTATGTGAACAAGCACCTGAGAAATCACATGGAGGGAGACCACAGTCATTTCAGCTAAGACCTTCAGCTGAAATGAACCAGCCAGCCCCCGCCAATCTACCAGCTGACAGAGGCATAAGTGAACCTAGCCCAGATCAGCTGTTCCTGGTGCAAAGACAGACTCACCCAGCTGAGCCTAGCCCGAATTGCCATCCTGCAGAATAATGAGCTAAATAGATGGGGATGTGTTAAGCCAGTAAGTTTGGTGTGATAGCTGATAGAGCAATAGATAACTAACATACTCACAGATGGCTTTTTACTCTTTACAGAATATTTACTCTATCATTAAACAGCTAAAGTATATGTGAGCACCACCATGGGGAAAACAGAACCAAATATATGTCAGCGTTTGTACACTAACCATTATTCTATAGGCTGGCTTCTTCTACAGAGTCATCTTCTCACTATGGGATAGGAATAGCCAAGAGGATATTTCACAGAGGAAAGACAACAATGAACATGGACTCTTAACAATTTATATAAACATTTAAAGTCCACAACCTGATCACATTCTGTGTATTTATTATTTAACTTTCCTAGACAAAATAACTTTAGGATTCCTTAACATCCAAGTATTCGTGATTATAAGAAATTATCAGATTTTCTTTTTTTTTTTTTTTTGAGACAGAGTCTTGCTCAGTCGCCCAGGCTGGAGTGCAGTGGCACAATCTCAGCTCACTGCAAGCTCCGCCTCCCGGGTTCCCGCCATTCTCCTGCTTCAGCCTCCCAAGTAGCTGGGACTACAGGTGCCCGCCACCACGCCCGGCTAATTTTTTGCATTTGTAGTAGAGACGGGGTTTCACCGTGTTAGCCAGGATGGTCTCGATCTCCTGACCTCGTGATCTGCCCACCTCGGCCTCCCAAAGTGCTGGGATTACAGGCGTGAGCCGCTGCGCCCGGCCCCAGATTTTCTTTAATCTAGCAACTTACTCGGGTAAAATATAGCACACAAAACTTTAGCTGTCCAAAATCTTACCTTTCCAGAAATAATCAGTTCCCCACAAAAATGACCACTTAAATAAATGGAGTGTCTCTCAGGACACAGCAACAAGTAATACTGCCAAAAAAAAGGCTCCAGATGATTAACATGTCATGATTTGGTTGACTTGCACCACAATAGGAAAACAGTGCTGACAGGCCAGTAATATACATGAGACAAATCTTTTCAAGCAAAAGTTAAGAACCACAGTACTGTTTAATAACTTTGCTGGACTTTGTCTCTGGTTCCTAGAAGGGAGTCTGTAAACCCTTGGAATTTTCCAAGTGGTAAAAATGTCTTCATATTCATGGTGGGTCCCTTGGACCACACCTAAGTTTATGCTAACGGAACAACTCACAGTGGGCCCTGAGATAACATCAGGAAAGAGGCTGGCCAAGCTAGAAAAATGAACCACGTGATTTAAAGGTATGGGCTTTGTGCTACCAGCCATGGTGGGGAGGGTGGGGACTGAAGATTGAGTTCAGTTATGTGACCAGTGATTCAAACAATCATGCCTACGAATGAAAGCTCTGGACACCCAAAGTTCAAGTGTGCTCACTCATTGGTGATACACACTGATGTGCCAAGAGGGTGAGGAGTCTTGAGACATGGAAGCTTTGCATGTGGGACCCCCTAGGCCTTGCTCTATATCCATCCTTTCATTTGGCAGGTCCTGATTTGTATCTTTTATAATAAAACTGTAATCCTGTGTATAGTGCTTTTCTCAGTTCTGTGAGTCCTTCTAGTGAATTATCAGACCTGAAGGAACAGTGGGAACTTGTAGCCAGCAGGTGGACATGCAGGTGGCCTACAAACCCATACATGGCTTGCAGCTAGTGTCTCCAGTAAGGGGTGTTGTATAGACTATGCCCTTCACCTGTGGAATTTGACCTAACTCCAGGTAATGTCAGAACTGCACTGCACATGGTAAAAGCAACTAAATACCAGTAACATTTAAAAAGTGGAGAGAAGGCTGAGCACGGTGGCTCACGCCTGTAATCCCAACACTTTGGGAGGCCGAGGTAGGAAGACAGCTTGAGCCCAGGAGTTCGAGACCAGCCTGGGCAACATAGTGAGACCCTGTCTCTATTTTAAAAAATTAAATTTAAAAAAAAAAGAAAGAAGAGGAAAGACAAGGTTAATAGCAGAAGTGGTGGTCAGAGTTAGGAATAATCACAGTAACACTCATCCATGGACTGAAAAATGAAAGAATAAAAACAGCAAAGGCAAAAGAGAAAATTAGAGATAAAAGCGGAAAAACTTGTAGAGACAACAGAAATGAAGTTGGGGGATAAGGATGGCACACAATGTAGATGCTTAGTAGTCTAGGGAATCATTCACTCAGCCACCATCTATGAATTATCTGCTACCTGTAAGGCACTGTACTAGGTACTAAGAAAACATGGTGAATAAGAAAAACAGCCTCATTCTCATGAAGCTTACATTTTAGAGAGGATGAAAATACTGAGTTACACCACTAATTATGTAATTGTTATGGTGAAACATGCTATAAAGGAGAAATATATAGTTGAATATGGGTTTAATATACATATATACAGATCAATAATAGTCTACAGTCCTAAAACCTATATACCTTCACCTTTATTTGCAAATATATTAAACACAACTATTATACATGTTAGCAAGGAAGTACAGAATAATGTACATTTTCAAGTGGTTTCACCAATAACAAAAACTTTGGATTAAATCCTTACCTTCCACTAAAAAATAAAACATTCCTGGTAGGTACCTGATACTTAAACATTTATCATATTTGTTTCTCAAATACAGGTTCTCCTTGATATACTGTTATAACTCCCACCCAAATTTTAAAGTCATACACTTCTTTTAAACTATTAAGAATATTTCTGAGAATGCAAACAAACAAACTCTCAAATCACCAGACATGACACCATGACTTTGTGCAATAAAAGACTCCAGATACGTATTTCATCAGAGGCCAATTTTAATATCTACTAAATGTTACTAATGATCAGTTTTAAAATTTTTAGAAAAGATGTATTAATTTTAAAGGTGTTTAACATAAAATTCCCTAAAACCTCTTCCCACACAATAGTCAATTAGATCACTATAGTTTCTTACCTGTAGTCATCTAACTGTACCAGAAATCGTACAATATCATGATGAGCTTTTAGTACAAGCAGTTCAGTGTAGGGATTCTGGGTTTGTTCTTCACCTATTGTCTGTAAAGGAGATTTCTTGTATTGGGAAAAAAAAAAAAGCAAAAAACAAAAGACAAAAAAAGAGATAAAATGATTTGTAAGACCATATTGGAATACAACTGCATGGTATACATCTGAGAACACAAGATTTTTAAAAGCTTTAAGATATCATGTTCTAATACTAAATATTATTTCTCCTTATATCAACTAAATAACTACCAATTCCACATAAAACACTTCTCCTACCACAAATTCGAATCATGAATTTCAGTATTTTCAAATCACAATAAATTTACAAAAGGGTGAATTTTATGTAAATTGCATCCTATTAAACCTCACTTTAAAAAAATTAATGGGCCAATCCAACTCAGCTTTCAGAAAGCATGTTTCTCAGTTAAAATGCGGCAGAAACTAAACTGCACATCAAAGACATAAAATAGTGAAACAGTGCCTCATCCATTACAAGCACTCAATACGTGTTTGCTAAATGAATAAAGGAAGGCATGAAATCGACTCTGGATTTCTCAAACTTGATGCTGATATTTTTGGGCCAGATAATTTTTTTTTTTTTTTTTTCCCCGCACCACCACGCCCAGCTAATTTTTGTATTTTTAGTAGAGACAGGGCTTCGCCATGTCGGCCAGGCTGGTCTTGAACTCCTGACCTCAAGTGATCCGCTCCCCTCGGCCTTCCAAAGTGCTGGGAATACAGGAGTGAGCCACCGCTCCCGGCCCAGATAATTCTTTGTTGTTGAGCGCTGTCCTGTGCATTGTAGGATATTTAGCAACATTCCTGGTCTATACACATTAGATGCCAGTAGAACTGCCGCTCTGCAAGGCATGACAATCAAAAATGTCTCCAGACATTGCCAAATGCCTCCTGCGGGGCAAAAATCACCCCAGTTGAGAACCACTGCTTAAATGAGAAGCCTGGATACAAAGTTCTTGCATAAATTAGGGAAAATCACAGGTTCTGATAATGTACAAATTCACAGCAGTTATACAACTGAATTTACCTTCATACGAAGAAATATATAAATTTAAAACATGCATAAATGTCTTCCAAAAAAAAAAAATCACCACAAAGCATTAATTTTGCATTTATTCTGTCTTCCTTCTAGCAGAGGTTGTGGTGAGAAATTTGAAAACTGTATAAACTGCTTCCCCTCCAGTGAAAACTTGCCAGGAATGGGAGAACTGGTTAATCAAATTACACGATTCACCAAAGAACCAGGTTAAAACAGAATTATCCAAAATGTCGTATATACAATATGTGGCTATTTAGTAATCCACAATTCTTCCACAATCTCAAGGATTTAGGATTAATATGAAACAAGAAAATTTTAAAAACAGACAATACCATCAACTGCAAAGACATGAGGAAGTTAAAACAGTAGACTGCCTACTCTCAACAATCCAATTTCTTACTTTTAACAATCTAAACAAATACTTCCTACGAGAAATAAAATGGAATTCACAAATTCTGTTCTTGTGTGGCATAGGAAATAAATTCCGGACCTCAAAATTTTCAAGACTGCAAAAATCATTGTATTCACATTTCAAATGTAAATCTCATTACACACGGTCTGTTCAAATAAGGGCCCATGAAGAGTGTGTGACTATGAAACCAAAAACAGCAGTTAATTAGAAAATCATGTTCTTGACCTTGAAGCAAATTATTACTTTTTAAAAATAATTATATCCTTTTTTGGTTCTTGGATAAGTAAATTAATTTTATATTCCCTGAGCTAGGATCAGCTGACACCAGGAAGAGGCACCAATTCAAACCAAAAGTGGAAAGCTGCGGTCACAACTCGTTCGTTTCTAGCTAAATTGGATACTTTTTAAGTGGAAATGAAGATAGTTTCGGTAGCCAGAAGCCCTAAGTTGTCACAGGTCCCAATAGGACTGCAGACCCTGAGCCAGGGTCTCACGATTCGGCTAGCCGTGGAACGGGGCCGGGGGTCTGCAACTCCAGGGTGCGTTTGGGGGCCCGCCGGGTCCGGTCCAAGGAGCCTCGGCTCGCGCGCCCTCCGCCCCCACCGGCGTGAGGACTGCGAACTGAACTAACTCAGCACCCAGCCACGCCTCCGCCCGGGTCCCCGCGGTCGGAACCCAGGGAGGCCGAACCGGAACGAAGCCGCCCCTCCAGCAAGCTCGGAGGGCGCAGGGCAAGCCCGCCCGGGGTTTACCTCGGCCAGTCCCTGCGGTTCTCGGCCTCCCCCGATCAGCCATCGCAACATCCGGGCAGCGGCGGCGTCTCGCCCGGTCTAGCCCGTCTGCCAGAACTCCACCCCGGGCTCGGCCTCCTCCTTCCTCCCCGGCTGCAGCGCAACTGAGGCGCTAATACTTCCCGCCCCAGATCAGCCCACCGGCCGAAGGAATGCAGACCACAGTTGAGGGAGAATTTTTGTCCCGAAAGCGCTTCCGTACCCAGCCACAGAGGCTTGGTTTGGGCAATCACTTCGGAGCGGCGGCCGGAGGCGGGGACGGCTGCGGCGATTGCGGGGCGCGCGCTGCTCCGAGTGAGCACGCGCGGGGGCGCCGCCGGGTAGCCCACGGAGCTTAGGTAGCTCGAGCGGCCCCTGGTGGACGCGCGCGGAGCAGCAACTAGACGCCGGCGAGCAAGCGCGCACCAAGAATAGTCCCCCTCCCTGTGACATGGCTTTAGTATCCTCCACTTCCTGGGGTACCAGGAAACCTCCCCCGCTTTCCCAAGAGCTGGCTGAAGAAGGTGTACCGCAGTAGACTTCTGCATCCAGACAAATCCAGTGGCTTATGTGTACACCCGAATAAATCTGGCCAACGTTTACCGTGTGCTGTATAGTACAGCTTCTGCGCTGAAGCTTTACATAAATCCTCATGGTAAACCTATATCCTCTATTTTACACATCAAGAAACTGAAGCTGTGAACGATTAGGTAATTTGTCTAAAGATAACAGCTAGGAAGTGACTGCATTGGTAGTGTTCTTGACTGTATGCTATACTAACAGAATCTCCCTCAAGAATAGAAGGCAGTTCATATACCTTTTTTGACTACTAAATTTTCTTAGGTAGTCAAAGGGCTGTGGTTCTCTATGCTGACTGCATATCAGAATTACCTGGGTAGGTTTTGAAAATGTAGATTCCTGGTTTCCACCTCAGACTCATTAAAATAATCTTTGTGGTTGGAACGTAGGAATCAGGGTTTTGGAAACGTTCCTCGGGTGATTCTGATGAGTAGCAAGGTCTGAAAATCGCTGGTCTAGGAACTACTTATACATATCATGTTTGCAAAAGTGTAAATATATATATTTGCATATGTATTTGTTAGGTTCAAATAATCCTCCTAGCAGTAAATTGTTGTAGGGAACCTACAGATGTCCCAACCAATGCATTAATTCAGCAAACATGTGTTGGACACAGATGCACTAGAGAAGCAGAAAGGAATCGCATAAAATGCTGCTCTGGAGGGACAAGGCAGAATATCCCAGTCACCAATAAGAGAGAGCCATATATTCCACTTTAAGGTAAGTTAGTCGTGAGCAGCTGCACAAACTTACAGTCCCTCTGGAACTGGACTCTCCTATAATTCATCTTTGTATTCCTTTGAGTGCACTCAGCAAGAACACACTCCCAAGGATCAGGAGCATGTTGCCTTCTGTGTGCTAGCCCCAAATTGCAGTCTGCATACAGTTGAAGACAGACCAAAACAGAGACTATCCCCTGGGAAAGAGGGACTTATCTTTAGTAAAACAAAGCCCAGAGACATCAGGAATTCAGTTCTGGAAGGAATATCTTCAAATGAGACAATGTGGTTGTGCAAATAGCCTAAATTTTATCCTTCTGATTATCCACATTCTTTAGGGTTTGCTTCATGCTCTTTAGGGTTTGCCCACTGCCACATTACTCTGATGTAAGGAACATTCTGCTGATCCTTTAAAGCACGGGTCCAGGGGTGAACACTTCCTCCCTTGGTTCCTCTTAGGACAGCTAAGAAAGAACTTTTTACAAGATTAGTATATTATTGGGCACACAATGTATAAAGATGTAATTTGTGGCATCAATAGAAAGGGTGGGGGTGGAGCAATATAGGAGCAGAGTTTTTGTATGCAATTGAAGTTACATTGGTATAAATTAAAATGAGATTGTTATAACGTTAGGATGTTAAATGTAATTCTCATGGTAAACACAAAAATACCTGTAAAATATACGTAAATGGAAATGATCAGGGAATCAAAACATTTACTACAAAAAATAAGCTAAACGCAAAAGATGGCAGTAATAGAGGAAATGAGGTACAAAAAACTATAAAGCATATAGAAAACAAATAGCAAAATAGAAATTCCTCTTTATCAGTAATACTTTAAATATAAATAGACTAAACTGTCCAAAGAAAAGGCAGATGGACAAAAAACCCAAACTCTAGAATCCAACTATATGCTGTCTATGAAAGACTGACTTTAGATCAGACACAAATAGATCAAAAGGGAAAGAACAGAAAAAGATATTCTATGCAAATAGTAACCAAAAGAGAACTGGAGCGGCTGTACTAATATCTGACAAAATAGACTTTAAATCAAAAAAGTTTCCAAAGACAAACAGAAACATTATATTATATATTAATAAAATAGTCAATATAGCAAAAAGATATAATAATTATAAATATTTACACACCTAATAATAGACCCTCAAAATTTATAAAGCAAAACTTGACAGAATTGAAGAGAGATATAGTTCTACAACAATGGTAGCAGACTTCATTTGCCCACTTTCAATAATAGATAGAACAACCAGACAGAAGATAAAGAAATAGAGGACATAAACAAACACAATAAACTAATTACATCTAACACATATAAAGAACATGCTACCCAACAATATCAGCATAAACGTTCATGTCAAGTACATGTAGGACATTCTCTTAGACCACATCATATGTTAGGCCACAAAATAAGTCTCAATCAATTTTAAAAGATAGATATCACACGAATTACCTTCTCTAACCACAACAGGAATCAGTGACAGAAGTAAAACTGGAATATTCACAAATATGTTGAAATTAAAACACTCAACCAATGAGTCACACGCAAAAGCAGCACAAAATAAATTATAAAATACCTAGAGACAAAAACACAACACGACAAAACTTATAGGATGCAGTAAAAGCAGTAAAGGGAAATTTATAGGTATATATGTCTACATTAAAAAAGAAAATCTAAAATCAATAACCTGACTTTATACCATAAGGAACTTGAAGTAGAAGAGCAAATGAAACCCAAAACTAGTAGGAGGAAGGAAATAATAAGAATTAGAGCAGAGATAAACAAGATAGAAACTAGAAAAAATAGAGCAAATCAATGAAACCAAAAGTTGGTATTTTGCAAAGATTACCAAAATTTAAAAACCTTTAGCTGGACTGACAAAGGAAAAAAGAGAAAATGCAAATAACTAAAGTTGAAAATGACAGTGGCGACATTACTACCGACTTTACAGAGAGAAAAGGGACTATGTGACTACTATGAACAATTGTACGCAAACAAGTTAGATAACCTAGAAGATATGAATAAATTCCTTGAAATACACAAGTTATTTAAATTGACTCAAAAATAAATGGAAAATATTAACAGACGTATAATAAGTAAAGAGATTGGAACAGTATTCAAAAACCTCCCCAAAAAGTGGAGTCCTGGATCAGATGGCTTTACTGATGAATTTACCAAACATTTAAAGAAGAATTCACATTAATCTTTCTCAAATTCTTCCAAAAAGTGAAGAGGAGGAAACACTTTTTAACTCCTTATACAAAGCCAGCATTACCCTGACACCAAAGCCAGATAAAAACATCACAAGAAGAGAAAATTACAGGCCAATGTCCCTTATGACTATAAATGAATAACTGTTTGATATAATATTATCACATTAAATCCAACAGCATATTAACAAGTATTATTTACTATGACCAAATAAGATTTATTCCAGGAATGGAAGAGTGATTCAATATAAGAAAATCAACCAATGTAATACATCACATTAATAAAACAAACAAAGATAACCACAGGATCATCTCAATTGATGCAGAAAGGCATTTTACAACATCCAACACCCTTTTATAATAAAACTCTCAGAAAACCAGAAATAGAGGGGAAATTCCTCAATATGATAAAAAGTAATTATGAAAAACCCATGGTTAACATCACATTCAATGGTGAAAGACTGAAATCTTCTCCCCTAAGATCAGAAACAAAATAAAGATGTCCTCTTTGACCACACTCTTCAACACTGTATTGGAAGTTCTTGCCAGAGCTAGTACACAAAAAGAAGTAAAAAGCATCCAAATTGGAAAGGAAGAGGTAAAGCTCTATTTGCAGATGATATGACCCTATATATAGAAAATCCTGAAGAATCTACATAAAAGGTATAGAGATAGTAAATAAATTCAGCTAAGTGGTACTAGATTAATACAAAAAAAAATTAGTGTTGTTCCTACTTGCCAACAATGAACAATCCAAAAGGAAACTAATAAAACAATTCCATTTACAATAGCATCTAAAATAATTAAATACATAGGAATAAATCTAACCCTAGAGGCAAAAGACTTCTATACTGAAAACTACAAAACATTGCTGAAAGAAATTAAAGAGTACCTAAATAAATAAAAAGACATCCAAGCTCTTGGATAGAAAGACTTAACATTGTTAAGATATCAGTATTTCCCAAAACAATCTCCAAATTCAATGCAATCTCCATCAAAATTTCAATAATCTTCTTCCTAAAAATGGAAAAATAATCCTCAAATTTATATGGAATTGCAAGGGGTCCCAAATAGCCAAAATAATCTTGACAAAAAAGATAAAGTTGGAGGACTCACACTTCCCAACTGTGGAACTTACTACGAAGTTAAGGTAATAGTACTGACACAAGGACAGACATGTAGACCAATGGAATAGAACAGAGAGCCTAGAGAAAAACTCTCACATATATGGTCAATTTTTTTGACAAGTGTACTAAGACCACCCAATGGGGAAAGGACAATCTTTTCAACAAATGGTACTAGGAAAATTGGATCTCTACACATAAAAGAATGAACTTGGATCCTTATCTTTTACCACACACAAGTATTACGATAGTCAAATACCTAAACTTAAAAGCTAAGTTGTAAAAATCTTAGAAGAAAAAAAAATTGGAGGGGAAAATCTTCATGACATTAATTTTTTTTTTTTTTTTTTTTTTTTTTTTTTTTTTTTGAGACGGAGTCTCGCACTGTCGCCCAGGCTGGAGTGCAGTGGCCGGATCTCGGCTCACTGCAAGCTCCGCCTCCCGGGTTCATGCCATTCTCCTGGCTTAGCCTCCTGAGTAGCTGAGACTACAGGCGCCCGCCACCTCGCCCGGCTAGTTTTTTGTATTTTTTAGTAGAGATGGGGTTTCACCGTGTTAGCCAGGATGGTCTCGATCTCCTGACCTCGTGATCCACCCATCTCGGCCTCCCAAAGTGCTGGGATTACAGGCTTGAGCCACCACGCCCGGCCCATGACATTAAATTTGGCAAAATTTAGTGGCTGTGACACCAAATGCACAGGCAACAAAAGAAAAAATAAAACAATTTGACTTCATCAAAATTAAGAACTTTCATGCATCAAAGGATACTCTCAAGAAAATGAAAACCTAGAGAATGGGAGAAAATATTTGCAAATCATACATCTGATAAGGAAGTGATACCTATAATATATAAATATCTCCTACAACTCAACAACAACAACAAAAACAACCCTAATAAAACTGGGCAAAGGACTTGAGTAGACATTTCTCCAAGGAAGGTATATGAATGGCCATTCCCTTATGCACTTGAGAAGAAGCTCAACATCATTAGTCATTAGAAAAATGCAAATCAAAACCACAGTGGCATGCCATTTCACACATACTAGGATGCTTATAATTGTTTTCAGATGGAAAATAAGTACTGATAGGGATATGGAGAAATTGGAGTCCTTGTGCATTGCTAATAGAAATGTAAAATGGAGCAGCCACTGTGAAAAATCGTTTAGCAGACCCTCGAAAGTTAAACATACAACTACCATATGACCCAGCAAGTCCACCTCTAGGCATATATCTACAAGAAATGAAAGAAAGGACTCAACAGATATTTGGGCCAATGTTGACATCAGCACTATTCACAATAGCCAAAAAGTAGAGACAACCCAAATGTCCATCCACAGAGGAATGGATAAATAAAATGTAACATACGCATAAAGTGAAATATTACTTAGGCATAAAGGAATTAATTTTTAAATATATTCTATAGCATAGATGGACCTTGAAAACATCATTTTAAGTGAAATAAACCAAATACAGAAGAATAGATATTGTATGATTCCACTAATATGAAATGCTTAGAATAGGTAAATTCATAGAGACAGAAAATAGAATAGAGGTTACCAGGGATGAGAGGGGGGAAATAGGGAGTTATTATTGAATGAGTACAGAGTTTATGTCGAGACCGATGAAAAAAATTTGTGTATAGATAGTGGTGATGATTATACAATATTGTGAATGTATTTAATGCCACTGAATTGTACAATTACAAATGGTTAAAATGACATATTAGTATGTTTTACCACAATAAAAGAGATAAATAGACCAATGGGACAGAATAGAGTACCAAAATAAAACTACATATATATGGACAACTGATTTTTTTTTACAAAAGTGTAAAGGCCATCAGTATAGAAAGACTTTTGAAAAAGGCTTTTTGTTAATGGTGCTAGACAATTTGGTATCCATATCCAAATAAATGTACTTCAATTTATATCTCATTCCATATGCAAAATACAGGATTAATCATAGGCATAAATGTAAAACCTAAATCTATAAAACTTCTAGAATAAAACATGGAAAGGCCAGTCACGGTGGCTCAAGCCTATAATCCCAGCACTTTGGGAGTCTGAGGTGGGAGGATTGCTTGAGCCCAGCAGTTCAAGACCAGACTGGGCAACATAGCGGGACCTCATATCTACAAAAAGTTTTAAAATTAACCGAGTGTGGCAGCAGGTGCCTGTGGTTCCAGTTACTTTGGAGGCTGAGGCAAGAGAATCACTTAAGCTCAGGAGCTAGAGTCTGCAGTAAGCCATGTTCATACCACTGTACTTCAGCCTGGGTAACAGAGTGAGACCCTGTCAAAAAAAAAAAAAAAGGAAAAAAGGAAAAATCCTTGTGACTTTTTAAAGATTTGATCTCAAAAGCACAATCCATAAAATTAAAAATTGATAAATTGTACTACATCAAAATTAACACTTCTGTTCTTTAAAAGACACTGTTAAGAGAATAAAAAATAAGCCATAGACTAGGGAAAATATTTCCAAATTATGTAGGTGATGAAGGACTTGTCCCCAGAATATATAAAGAACCCTGAAAACTTAATAAAAGTCCAGTTCTGAGTGAGATAGGATAAACACACATCACCCTTTCTCTCCAATTGAACAAAACTATAAACTTTGAACAAAATAGATGATGTAACTCTTTGAGGACTCTGGAAAAGGTGGATTGGGGAAGAATACCAGAATTCAAACTACCAGCAAGTCAGCATTTCTTTTTTTCTTCAGCAACTTCCCCAGCCTGAATCCAATGCAACCTCAAATCTGGAAAGGAGCACTGTGGTACAGAAAGAGAAAGGTGTACCTTCTAGTTGTGGCTTCTAGTTGTGGCTGGAACTGCAGGAAGAGGAACTCCCAAAGCTTAGAGAGAATGCAGGAATCCTCTGGGTCTTTTCCTGTCCTTTTTGTCCATTCTCTCATGCCTCAGACTCCAAGATATCCCACAGCAATGGTGGCAGCTGTTATAGTGGCTACCAACAGGAGACTGCAGGAGCCAAAACTCTAAGGGAAGGGAGACTTCCTCTCCATTCAGTGGAGCTCATGCTGCAAAAGAGTGCATCCAAACCCAGACCTGCTTTTTCCCATCTTTCTACCCTTCCACTAACTAGCACCAGAGGTGGAGCAATTATGAAAGTGGGTGGTTTCCAAAAAGGGAAACCCCAAAGAAACAGAAAGTACCAGAGAGAGAGTGGAAATAGAAGAGTTCAGGAAAGCAACCCCAATTAGTGTTATATGAGCATCTAGGCTCACCTTCCTTATCTTCATATGCAAGGCTCTTAACCTAATTAGTGTGCCAAAGACTTTGAAAACTGAGCTAATAGAATTCTGCCCAGGTCCAAGACTAATTACTAGGTGGGACAAATACAGATAACACTGTAAAGGCATTAAAACTGAACAAACATTGGAGCCACAGCTCACAGAAGGTGAATTAAAACTTGTGCCTAACCTAGTCAGGTTAATTGCTTGTTAAAAGAAAAATACCAACAGTCTCCATAGGACTTAAAACCAAGATTCATAGTGTCATATTCCAAAGGTCTAGGAGTATAAGCCCAAATTACTTGGCATATGGAGAAACACAAAAGTCTCAGCTCACATGGAAAAATACAATCAACAGTAGCCAATGACAAAACTACAGATGTTGGAATTACCTCACGAAGACTTTAAAACATATTATAAAAATGCTTGCATGGCAATTATAAACATTCTTGAAACAAACATTAAAACACAATGTATCAGCAAAGAAATAGAACATATAAAATAGAACCAAATGGAAAATTTTAAATTTAACATAGAAAAACCAAAATTTAAAACTCAGTGGATGAACTAGTAGCAGAATGGAGATGACAAGGCAAGAGTCAGTGAACTTAAATGGAGAAAATCAATAAAACCAAAAGCTGGTGTTTAAAAAGATCAATGAAATTAATAAGCCTCTAGCAAGACTGACAAAGAAAAAAAATAAAAGATAAAAATTAGCAGTATAAGGCATGAAAGCAGGGATATTACTTAGGCCCTACAGACATTAAAAGGATTTTAAGAGAGTATTATAAACAACCCTACACACAAAAATTTAACGACTGATGAAATGGAGCAATTTCTCAAATATCACAAATTATCAAAATCTGTTCAAGCTCAAATAGGTAACCTAAGTAGTCCCATAACCATTTACAAATTGAATTTATAGTATAAAATGTTCTTAAAAAGCAATCTTAAGGTTCAGATAGCAAATCATAATGAACATCCCAGCAGGATTTCTTGTAGATAGACAAGCTGCTTCTAATATGTATAAGGAAGGGCAGACAAACTAGAATGTGCTGTGAGACATTACATTAAAAACCAAAAAAGACACTAAAATCTTTAAAATTTGGACCTTGTAGTCCCTGCTCTCAAGAAACATATTTCAGGAGGTGGCAAGATGGCCAAATAGGAACAGCTCTGGTCTGCAGCTCCCAGCGTGATCGACACAGAAGACAGGTGATTTCTGCATTTCCAAATGAGGTACCTGGTTCATCTCATTGGACAGTGTGTGCAGCCTACATAGGGCAAGCCGAAGCAGGGCAAGGCATCGCCTCACCCAGGAAGTGCAAGGGGTCGGGGGATTTCCCTTTCCTAGCCGAGGGAAGTCATGATAGACTGTACCTGGAAAAACGGGACACTGCTGCCCAAATACTGCACTTTTCCCAAGGTCTTAGCAACTGGCAGACAAGGAGATTCTCTCCCATTCCTGGCTCAGTGGGCCCCACGCCCACAGAGCCTTGCTCACTGCTAGCACAGCAGTGTGAGATTGAACTGCAAGGCAGCAGCCTGGCTGGGATAAGGGCATCCACCATTGCTGAGGCTTGAGTAGGTAAACAAAGCAGCCAGGAAGCTCAAACTAGGCAGAGCCCACCACAGCTCAGCAAGGCCTACTGCCTTTATAGACTTCACCTCTATGGGCAGGGCATAGCTGAACAAAAGGCAGCAGACAACTTCTGCAGACTTAAATGTCCCTGTCTGATAGCTCTGAAGAGAGCAGTGGTTCTCCCAGCACAGCGTTTGAGCTCTGAGAATGGACAGACTGCCTCCTCAAGCGGGTCCCTGACCCCTGTGTGGCCTAACTGGGAGACACCTCCCAGTAGGGGCCGACAGACACCTCATATAGATAGATGCCCCTTTGGGATGAAGCTTCCAGAGGAAGGATCAGGCAGCAATATTTGCTGTTCTGCAATATTTGCTGCTCTGCAGCCTCTGCTGGTGATACCTAGGTAAACAAGGTCTGAAGTGGACCTCCAGCAAACTCCAACAGACCTGCAGCTGAGGGACCTGACTGTTAGAAGGAAAACTAACAAACAGAAGGGAATAGCATCAACATCAAAAAGGACATCTACACCAAAACCCCATCGGTAGGTCATCAACATCAAAGACTAAAGGTAGATAAAACCACAAAGATGGGGAGAAACCAGAACAGAAAAACTGAAAATTCTAAAAACCAGAGCACCTCTTCTCCTCCAAAGGATCACAGCTCCTCGCCGCCAATTGAACAAAACTGGATGGAGAATGACTTTGACGAGTTGACAGAAGTAGTCTTCAGAAGGTCAGTAATAAACTCCTCCAATCTAAAGGAGCATGTTCAAACCCATGGCAAGGAAGCTAAACACCTTGAAGAAAGGTTAGATGAATGGCTAACTAGAATAAGCAGTGTGGAGAAGACCTTAAATGACCTGGTGGAGCTGAAAACCATAGCACGAGAACTTCATGATGCATGCACAAGCTTCAATAGCTGATTCGATCAAGTGGAAGAAAGGGTATCAGTGATTGAAGATCAAATTAATGAAATAAAGTGAGAAGAAAAGGTTAGAGAAAAAAGAGTAAAAAGAAATGACCACAGCCTCCAAGAAATATGGGACTATGTGAAAAGACCAAATCTACATTAGATAGGTGTACCTGAAGGTGATGGGGAGAATGGAACCAAACTGGAAAACACTCTTCAGGATATTATCCAGGAGAACTTCCCCAACTTAGCAAGGAAGGCCAACATTCAAATTCAGAAAAACAGAGGACACCACAAAGATACTCCTCAAGAAGAGCAACCCAAAGACACATAATTGTCAGATTCACCAACGTTGAAATGAAGGAAAAAATGTTAAGGGCAGCCAGACAGAAAGGTCCAGTTACCCACAAAGGGAAGCCCATCAGATTAACAGCAGATCTCTTGGCAGAAACTCTACAAGCCAGAAGAGAGCAGGGGCCAATATTCAACATTCTTAAAGAAAATAATTTCCAACCCAGAATTTCATACCCAGAATTTCTAAGTGAAGGAGAAATAAAATCCTTTACAGACAGGCAAATGCTGAGAGATTTTGTCACCACCAGGCCTACCTTACAAGAGCTCCTGAAGGAAGCAGTAAACATGGAAAGAAACAACCGGTACCAACCACTGCAAAAACATGCCAAATTGTAAAGACCATCGATTCTATGAAGAAACTGCATCAATTAACAAGAAAAGTAACCAGCTAACATCATAACAACAGGATCGTATTCACACAAAACAATATTAACCTTAAATGTAAACAGGCCAAATGCCCGAATCAAAAGACACAGACCGGCAAATTGGATAATGAGTCAAGACCCATCAGTGTGCTATATTCAGGAGATCCATATCACATGCAGAGACACACATACGCTCAAAATAAAGGGATGGAGGAAGATCTACCAAGCAAATGGAAAGAAAAAAAAAAAAAAGCAGGGGTTGCAACCCTAGTCTCTGACAATACAGACTTTAAACTAACAAAGATCAGAAGAGACAAAGAAGGCCATTACATAATGGTAAAGGAATCGATTCAACAAGAAGAGCTAACTATCCTAAATATATATGCACCCAATACAGCAGCAACCAGATTCATAAAGCAAGTTCTTAGAGACCTACAAAGAGACTTAGACTCCCACACACAATAATAATGGGAGACTTTAACACCCCACTGTCAATATTAGACAGATCAGCAAGACAGAAGGTTAACAAGGATATCCAGGACTTGAACTCAGCTCTGCACCAAGCAGACCTAATAGACATCTACAGAACTCTCCACCCAAAATCAACAGAATATACATTCTTCTCAGCACCACATTGCACTTATTCCAAAATTGACTACATAGTTGGAAGTAAAGCACTCCTCAGCAAATGTAAGAGAAGAGAAATCACAACAAACTGTCTCTCAGACCACAGGGCAATCAAATTAGAACTCAGGATTAAGAAACTCACTCAAAACTGCACAACTACATGGAAACTGAACAATCTGCTCCTGAATGACTACTGGTTAAATAATGAAAAGAAGGCAGAAATAAAGATTTTCTTTGAAACCAATGAGAGCAAAGACACAACATACCAGAATCTCTGGGACACATTTAAAGCAGTGTGTAGAGGGAAATTTATAGCACTAAATGCCCACAAGAGGAAGCAGGAAAGATCTAAAATAGACACCCCAACATCACAATTAAAAGAACTAGAGAAGCAAGAACAAACAAATTCAAAAGCTAGCCGAAGGCAAGAAATAACTAAGAGCAGAACTGAAGGAGACAGAGACACAAAAAACCCTTCAAAAGATCAATGAATCCAGGAGCTGATTTTTTGAAAAGATCAACAAAATTGATAGACCACTAGCAAGACTAATAAAGAATAAAAGAGAAAAGAATCAAATAGATGCAATAAAAAATGATAAAGGAGGTTTCACCACTGATCCCACAGAAATACAAACTACCATCAGAGAATACTATAAACACCTCTATGCAAATAAACTAGAAAACCTAGAAAAATGGATAAATTCCTGGACACATACACATTCCCAAGACTAAACCAGGAAGAAGTTGAATCTCTAAGAGATCAATAACAGGCTCTGAAATTGAGGCAATAATTAATAGCCTACCAACTGAAGAAAGTGCAGGACCAGACAGATTCACAGCCGAATTCTAACAGAGGTACAAAGAGGAGCTGGTACCATTCCTTCTGAAACTATTCCAATCAATAGAAAAAGAGGGAATCCTCCTTAACTCATTTTATGAGGCAAGCATCATCCCGATACCAAAGCCTGGCAGAGACACAACAAAAAAGAGAATTTTAGACCAATATCCCTGATGAGCATTGATGCAAAAATCCTCAGTAAAATACTGGCAAACCGAATCCAGCAGCACATCAAAAAGCTTATCCACCACAATCAAGTGGGCTTCATCCGTGGGATGCAAGGCTGGTTCGACATGCAAATCAAAAAATGTAACCCATCATATAAACAGAACCCAAGACAAAAACCACATGATTATCTCAATAGATGCAGAAAAAGCCTTCAACAAAATTCAACAGCCCTTCATGCTAAAAACTCCCAATAAACTGGGTATCGATGGAACGTATCTCAAAATAATAATAGCTATTTATGACAAACCCACAGCCAATATCATACTGAATGGGCAAAAACTGGAAGCATTCCCTTTGAAAAGCAGCACAAGACAAGGATGCTCTCTCTCACCACTCCTATTCAACATAGGGTTGGAAGTTCTGGCCAGGGCAATCAGGCAGGATAAAGAAATAAAAGAAATTCAATTAGGAAAAGAGGAAGTCAAATTGTCCCTGTTTGCAGATGACATGATTGTATATTTAGGAAACCCCATTGTCTCAGCCCAAAATCTCTTTAAGCTGAAAAGCAACTTCAGCAAAGTGTCTCAGGATACAAAATCAATGTGCAAAAATCACAAGCATTCCTATACACCAATAACAGACAAACAGAGAGCCAAATCATGAGTGAATTCCCATTTACAATTGCTACGAAGAGAATAAAATACATAGTAATCCAACTTACAAGGAATGTGAAGGACCTCTTCAAGGAGAACTACAAACCACTGTTCAACAAAATAAAAGAGGACACAAACAAATGGAAGAACATTCCATCCTCATGGATGGCAGGAATCAATATCGTGAAAACGGCCATACTGCCCAAGGTAATTTATAGATTCAATGCCATCCCCATCAAGCTACCAATGACTTCTTTGACAGAATCGGAAAAAACTACTGTAAAGTTAATATGGAACCAAAAAAGAGCCCACATTGCCAAGACAATCCTAAGCAAAAAGAATAAAGCTGGAGGCATCATGCTACCTGACTTCAAACTATACTACAAGGCTACAGTAACCAAAACAGCATGGTACTGGTACAAAAACAGATGTATAGAACAATGGAAGAGAACATAGGCCTCAGATATAACACTACACATCTACAACCATCTGATCTTTGACAAATCTGACAAAAACAAGAAATGTGGAAAGGATTCCCTATTTAATAAACAGTGCAGGGAAAACTGGCTAGCCATATGTAGAAAGCTGAAACTGGATCTCTTCCTTACACCTTATACAACAATTAATTCCAGATGGATTAAAGACTTAAATGTTATACCTAAAACCATAAAAACCCTAGAAGAAAACCTAGGCAATACCATTCAGGACATAGGCATGGGCAAGGACTTCATGACTAAAACACCAAAAGCAATGGCAACAAAAGCCAAAATTGACAAATGGGATCTAACTAAATTAAAGAGCTTCTACACAGCAAAAGAAACTACCATGAGGGTGAACAGCCAACCTACAGAATGGGAGAAAATTTTTGCAATCTATCCATCTGACAAAGGGCTAATATCTAGAATCTACAAAGAATGCAAACAAACTTGCAAGAAAAAAACAAACAGCCCCATCAAAAAGTGGGCAAAGGATATGAACAGACACTTCTCAAAAGAAGACATTTATGCAGCCAAAAGACACATGAAAAAATGCTCATCATCACTGGTCATCAGAGAAATGCAGATCAAAACCACAATGAGATACCATCTCATGCCAGTTAGGATGATGGTCATTAAAAAGTCAGGAAACAACAGATGCTGGAGAGGATGTGGAGAAATAGGAATGCCTTTACCCTGTTGGTGAGAGTGTAAATTACTTCAACCATTGTGGAAGACAGTGTGGCGATTCCTCAAGGATCTAGAACTAGAAATAGCATTTGACCCAGCAATCCCATTACTGGGTATATACGCAAAGGATTATAAGTCATGCGACTGTAAAGACATTTGCACAGGTATGTTTATTGTGGCACTATTCACAATAGCAAAGACTTGGAACCAACCCAAATGTCCATCAATGACAGACAGGATTAAGAAAATGTGGCACATGTACACCATGGAATACTATGCCGCCATAAAAAAGGATGAGTTCATGTCCTTTGTAGGGACATGGATGAAGCTGGAAACCATCAGCAAACTATTACAAAGACAGAAAACCAAACACCATATGTTCTGTTGTGATTGTCAGCAAACTATCACAAAGACAGAAAACCAAACACCGTATGTTCTCAGTCATAGGTGGGAACTGAACAATAAGAACACTTGGAAACAGGATGGGGAACATCACACACTGGGGCCTGTCGGGGGGTGGGGAGCTGGGGAAGGGATAGCATTAGGAGAAATACCTAATGTAAATGACGAGTTGATGGGTGCAGCAAACCAACATGGCACATGTATACTTATGTATCAAATCTGCATATTGTGCACATATACCCTAGAACTTAAAGTATAATTTAAAAAAAGAAATATGTTTTAGGCTTTAGGATAACATTGAGTAAATTCTTGCATTTTAAGAAGAACAACTGAAGGGTAGCAGATGAGCACATGCAAATTAGTAATGAGTAAACTGAAGGAGTAAGTTCTAAGGAGACCTAGCTTAAAAATAATCATCAGAGTTCTGGAGACTGGTTGCACGAGAATGTGGGCATATTTTAAAAAACTGACCTGTACACTTAAAAATTGAAAATATATCAAATATAATATAGTATACATTTTACCAAAATTAAAAATAAAACATAAATACACTGCCCCATCCATTTCCAGCACCAATACTGCTTCCAGAGGCAACCACTTTCAAAGCTGTAGCTGCTTCTTTGTGATTTGCCTTTATTTTTCTGACAAAATACAATACTACTAAATCTTATACTTGTTGTCTCATGTCATCATTTTGCCATCTTTGATTTCTTATGTTAGATGAGCACTAACACTAAAAGCCTTCCCCACCAAGCCTTCACATGAAACCTTCCTCACCTCATCGCCTACCTATATTGCCAATGTTCCTTTCCATTATACTCTCAATATAGATATAACAGATTTTTTGTCAGTCAATATTCAGTGTTTACAGTGTTACGGCTGTGATATTAGGTGGAAAATGTTATTCACTATTGAGTCAAATATAGTAATAGAATTCCATTTCTTCTTCATGGTGTGACTAGGTATGGATCTCTTTGTTAATTCTACTTAGAGTTTATTATGTATCTTTATTGCATAATTTTTAATGAAATTTAGGAAGTTTCAGCCATTATTTCTTCAAATATTTTTCTTGCTCCTTCCTCTGTTCTGCATTTGGAATTCCTACTGCATGTATGCTGGTGTGTTTAATGGTGTCTCACATTTCTCTGAGGTTCTGTCCAGTTTTCTTCGTTCTTCTTTCTCTTTGTTCATTGGCTTACATAACCTCTATCAATCTGTTCTCGAGTATACTGATTCTTTCAGCCAGTTCAAATCTACTGAGCCTCTCCAGTAAATTTTTTATTTTGGTTATTTCACTTTTTTACTTCAAATTTCCATTGGTTCTTTTACAAAAATGTCTTTTCTTTGCTTTGCTTTTCTTTTGGAGACAGGGTCTTACTCTGTCACCCAGGCTGGAGTGTGCAGTAATGCAGTCAGCTCACTGCAACCTCGACCACCCAGGCTCAAGTGATTCTCCACCTCAGCCTCCCAGGTAGCTGGGACTACAGGCACACAGCACCAAGCCCAGCTAATTTTTTGTAGAGACAGGGTTTCTCCATGTTGCCCAGACTGATCTGGAACTCCTGGGCTCAAGTGATTGACCTGTCTGGGTCTCCCAAAGTGCTAGAATGGCAGGCATGAGCCACCTCACCTGGCCCTTTTATAAAAATGTCTGTGTTTTTATTGGTATTCTTTATTTGATTAGACATTGTCATCATAGCATCTTTTACTTCTGCACACATGGTTTTAGTTCTTTGAACATATTTATAAAGGCTGTTTTGAAGTCTTCATCTATTAAACCCAGTATCTGGACACTCTCACTGGCAGTTCTGTTGCCTGCTTTTTCTTCTTGTGTGTGTGTCACACCTTCCTGTTTCATTGCTTGTGTCACGATTATTTGTTGCTATTGAAAACTGAACATTTTTGGTAATATATTGTTTGACACTAGATACTTATTTCCTCCCTTGTCTGGAGCTTGTTTATGTTGTTGTTTGCTTGTGTACTTAGTAGCTTGGCTAAACTATTGTAGTGGTCTGTTTCTCTCCCGCCACAGTGTGAAGCTTCTGTACTCATCACAGAGTGCAGCCTTGAGCATGGGACGGTCACCCTGGAATGACTGATCTTAGCAGGGCTCTCTTTGTTTATCTGATTTCTCTTTAAAACCTTCTGCCCCTTTTATTGGTCTCCACTAATTGCTGGCTGATTGTTTTAGACAATGTCCTGTGGTATAAATGGTTCTGTGGTCTGAGCCAATTAAATTCAGGCAGGGATCATTTTTGAGGCTAGTGTTTGAGGTTTGTTCTGTCCCCAGGAGAACTCTTCTTAACTGTCCCTTTCTCTGGGTGAACTAGCTGGCCTATGATTTAGCTTATTGCTCTCAGTATAATCTTTCAATCAACTGCACCAATAATAGAAAATACCAGTTTAATTTTATTGCTGGAGACCTCCTTCATCAAGACTTCTGACTTGCTGCTTCTGTCTGAACTGGTTGTTTTCTAGGTCTGATACACAGCTCTCACCCTGGGGTTTTCTTTGCCATCTTCCTGAGAATTCCCTGGAATTCCCCTTTGAATTCCCTGAAATGAAGGCGTCCCAGCAATTACATTCCTAGGTATATAACCAAGAGAAACAAAAACATATATTTACACAGAAACTTGGACATGTATGTTTATAGCAGCATAATTTGTAATACTCAAAAGGGGAAAGAACTCAAATTTATAAGCAAAATGTTGTATAACCATACAATAGAATATTATGCCATAAAAAAGAATACAGTACTGACACATGCTGCGACATTGATGACCATTGAAAACATTATGCGAAGTGAAAGAAGGCAGTCACAAGAGACCACATGCTGTGATTTCATTCATATGAAAGTCCAGAATAGGGAAATCTATAGAGACAGAAAGTGGATTAGTGGTTGCTTAGGGGTGGGTAAAGAGGTAACAGGGCAATGGCAGCTAAAAGATGTAAGGTTTCTTCTTGAGGTGATGAAAACCTAAAATTGACTATGGTAATAGTTTCACATATCTGTAAATATGTTAAAAACCATGAAATTGTATACTTTAAATGGGTAGATTATATGATATGTGATTTATATTTCAACAAAGCTGATTTTAAAATTCAGGCCATTAAGATATTTATTGGCAACCTGAAGTTGTCATTGAATCTTGCAACTCTACCAGTATATGAGAGTAACTCTTTAACAGAACCTCTTGAGAAACTTCTCCTCATGTCCATTGGCCAGGTTTGGATTCCCTTCCCCTTTCCTAAACTAATTGCTAGTATGGAACTGAGATCACCAGGTGTATTAGCCCATTTCCACACTGCTGATAAAGACATACCCCAGACTGGGCAATTTACAAAAGAAAGAGGTTTATTGGACTTACTGTTCCATATGACTGGGGAGGCCTCCCAATCATGGCAGAAGGCAAGGAGGAACAAGTCACATCTTACATAGATGGCAGCAGGCAAAGAGAGAGCTTGTGCAGAGAAACTCCCATTTTTAAAACCATCAGATCTCGTGAGACCCATTCACTCTCACAAGAACAGCATGGGAAAGACCCGCCCCTACGATTCAGTCATCTCCCACCAGGTCCCTCCTACAACACATGGGAATTATGGGAGCTACAAGATGAGATTCAGGTGGGGACGCAGAGCCAAACCGTATCACCAGGATTACATTAGATTAATCATGACTTAACCAACTAGGAAATGAGTGAATACACAAATAAAATTATGGTTCTGCCCAACAAGAATGAAGGGAGGATTGGCTATTGGGTGGATTAGCAATAGTGTCTGCTGCACACTTGCTTAGTGTTTTCCGGTTTCCATCCCTTTCCACTGTCTTAATTTTTCCTCACAACCACCCTATGAAGTTAGCAGGAGAAACAGCTACGTTTTTGAGATGATGAAACTGAATCTCAAAAATGTAAAGTATCTTAGCAATGGTTATACTGTTATATTGCCTGTTAAGTAATGAAGCCAGGACTGGAATCTAGGTTTTTCTGACTCCAAATTCAATTTTTTTTTTTTTGAGATGGAGTCTCACTCTGTCTCCCAGGCTGGAGTGCAGTGGTGCGATCTCGGCTCACTGCAACCTCCGCCTCCCAGGTTCAAGCAATTCTCCTGCTTCAGCCTCCCAAGCAGCTGGGATTACAGGCACACATCACCACACCCAGCTTTTTTTTTTTTTTAATTTAGTAGACAAACAGTTTCACCATGTTGGTCAGCTGGTCTAAAACTCCTAACCTCAGGTGATCCACCTGCCTTGGCCTCCCAAAGTGCTGGGGTTACAGGAGTGACCCACCACACCCAGCCCAAATTTAATTTTTAAAATTAGAATTAAAGAAAAAACTATGTCCCTACAAATATAATTTCTATTAACAAAGTGTTACTTATCATAATTTTTAGGACTCTGCACTGAAAGATCCTCCAGCTCACAATTCTTATTTAAAGCTTTCTCTTACTTTCCCCTCTAACAAATACAACCAGTGCATTCTCTCCAGTTGACATCTTTTCAATATAGGCCGCTACACCAATAGACTATCCTGTGCTCTTATTCAAATAATTGTTCTGCTAAGGATTGCGCATTCCTACTAATGAGTTTGTTGTAGATTTTGTGGAATTAAGCAGAATGCAGTAGAATTTTAAATTAATTTATCTGTCTTTATCTCTAATGACTTTTCATTCATAATTATAGTATTTGTAATGAGTACATTCATGATGACAGAAATCCACCATAACATATTCCATTGTCTGAATTAGCTTCAGACCCTTATTTAATAACTTATTAATCAACCACAGTCAGCCAACAGTGTATCACATTAAATCTGTGAACAACACAGGCAAAGAATTTTTCTTTTCTCTGTATGTAACTGGTGGAGCAATGTTTAACAATATGAATCTGTTCAAACATCCATCCACAGTTCTATTACATCTGCAGTTCTATTAGTAAAGGTCGGCCTAGGTTAGTTCACTGTCAGCAGCCAGAAAGGTGCAAGAATAGATGAGCTTAATTGCTGTATTGTTACTATCACTATGACTATTGAGAATGCTGGTAAGACTTCCAAGATACTAAATCTCCATTTAGGTTACCAAGAAGCATTAGTTAAGTTTGGATTCTTACTGAGAGCCACCCTAGTTATTAATACTACAGATGAGCACATGTAAGACACTTCCTAAATCAGCAATCGGTAATGTATATTATAATTACTTTACCACCTATTCTACTTCTACCATCCTTAGGATTTAAGCAGTTTATCAATGAATATAATATCCCATTGGGCATTCATAGCCAGTATCTATAGATACAGAACAACAATATTATGCCTTTATCTAGATAAAGTATGAAAATGCTAAAATAAATGTGTAATTTTGTTAGCTTACTTGTGTATGGAGAGCAAGGATTTTCAACCTTGCTGCACAATGGAGAACATTATAAAATATTCATGCCTGGGTTCCACCCAGAAGTTAATGTAATTGGCATAGGGAGCCGCCTGGACACAGATTTTTAAGTTTCCCAGATGATTGTAATGTGCCCCGCAAAGTTAAGAAAAGCCCTGGTCTGTAATTATATGGGGTGAGAAAGAGAGAGAGAGAGAGTGTGTGTGTGTGTGTGTGTGTGTGTGTGTGTATGATGGGGCAGTCAGGAAGACAGGGTGAGAAATTAAGTCTTTGGACATAAAATTGGTCAGGCAGGGCCGAGGGAGGTGGCTCACGCCTGTAATCCCAGCACTTTGGGAGGACAAGGCAGGCAGATCACAAGATCAAGAGATCAAGACCATCCTGGCCAACATGGTGAAACCCTGTCTCTACTAAAAATACAAAAAATTAGCCAGGTGTGGTGGCGCACACTTATAGTCCCAGCTACTCGGGAGGCTGAGGCAGGAGAATCGCTTGAACCTGGGAGGCGGAGGTTCCAGTGAGCAGAGATTGTGCCACTGCACTGCAGCCTGGCCACAGACCAAGATTCCGTCTCAAAAAATTGGTCAGGTGGGTCCTCAACTTTCCTGGTAGGAAAATGATGTTTAAAATTCTGAGCATTGAAATCAAATTAATATATAAATGCATTATTTTATTTGGTACTCACATATTTTATTCTTCTTACAAGTTAAACATGTTTCAAGTGCTAAGGTTTCAAAGATGCCTTTTCTCTTAGGGAGTCTTAAGCAGCAATGGAAATATTCTGATTAAGACAGAATGAAAAGGCTTATCATTTTCCCTACGTGACTGAAATCTAGAATGTTAATTTAAATTATTATGATTTTGTTTCACAGATGCTAAAATACACTTAAGTAATTGACATATTTTGAACATATATGGTTTTGTTTCACCTTCATATTCTTGGGGTAAACTATATGGCACATGTACTTTCTAATTCTTGTACTTCTGTACATAGTTTCTTACATTAACCTCTGTTTAATGAACTTTTGTAAAGATTCCTGAGCCTAATTAATAGATTTTAGTGTCTTATTACTGCTTGGCACTCTGTAGGTCTGTGCACCTGCCAATGAAACTTGAATTCTTCAGTGGCATGGCCTTTCTTATTGTTGCTAGTGGTCAGCATTCACTAGATAACTAAATTAGTTCTTAAACTGAAAAAGAAAAATCTATAATGCGTCTTCTTCTAGGGTAGAAAATAACAGCAGAAGAATTCACAACAGTCTAGATGCATTGCCATAGCCACAGATCCTGTCTTTTTTTCCAATTAGCAAAGGGTTTCCCTGGGAACTAAATTACTATTCCTCATTCATCCATCTGCTTCCTTCCTCCTTGCATTCAGGGAAAGTATAAAAGTTACTTTGCACACAATACTAGATATGACATGAAGTTGCCAAGAGTTTTCTAAACCAGCCCTTTAAAAGGGCTAGTATACTTTTTTTCCTTCATTAAAATTTAAACATGTTTTAACAGAACAATTTCCAAAAGCAGTTAATCATTTCCACATGGTATTTGCCAGCTTTTAAGCCTGCTTTTTAAATGTTTGTGAGCCCAATTATTTTTCTAGGTCCTTTGACTACAGAAGACCCTCTGAATGGTAAAAAGAAAAAGAAAAAACACTTTTCTGCTCCACTTTTCAACTTGGAGTAGCCAAATTCTAATACCCTATGCATATGTCCACAGAGGGCTTTTCTTAGTCAATGACTGCATAATCGAACATTTCTTTTTCTTCTTTTGCTTTACGAAAAACTGTAACTTTTTTCCTTCTTTGTACTCTAAGAGTCAAAGCTTCCCTAAACGTGTTATGCTGATCATTTTGTTACTCAAACAGAAAAAAACAGCATTTCTTTAAAACATTCTTCATACAAGTAATTGTAGCACATTATAGAGAATTAGGGAAATATATGGGCGGGAAATCACCTAAAATTTTACCACCTTTTAAATCATTCTTAGCATTTTGATGTATTCCCACCAGTCTTTTTTTTTTTTTTTCTGTACACCTATATCCACACATAATCATATTGCAGATTCATTTTTCTACTATGTGTTTTCCAGTTACTATAGCCTAGACATTTTCCATGTTAATGTATAGCGTTCATATCCATTTTCTCATTAACTTCTTTCCATTCTTTAAATCTTAGTGCAAAGGACACATCTTTAATTAGCAATGCCTGTCTTAACATCTCAGACTAGGTCAGGTTCCCTTGTTATTTGCTTTTATAGAATCATGTTCCTTTTCCCATACAGCAATAACCATAAGTGTCTCTAAACCATCTGTCTCTCCCATAAGGTATAAGCTCTATGAGAACCAAGACCATGTCTACCTACTTTTGCTTGTCGTTATGTAACCTGAGCAAACCCTGGAACATAGTAGACACTCACATTTGATAAACAGAGTAATGGTCACTTAATGATAGGGATACATTCTGAGAAATGTGTCATCAGGTGATTTTGTCATTGTGCCATTGTAGAGAGTACTTACACAACCTAGATAGTATAGTCTAGCCCATTGCTCCTAGTCTACAAATCCATTCAGCATGTTACTGTACTGAATACTGTAGGCAACTGTAACACAGTGGTAAGTATTTGTGTATCTAAACATAAAAAAGGTACAGTAAAGATGCAGTATGAAAGATTTTTAAAAGGGTCTACTTGTATAGAGCACTTACCATGAATGTAGCCTCAAGGACTAGAAGTTGCTCTGGGTGAGTCAGTGAGTGAGAGGTGAGTGAATGTGAAGGTCTAGGACATTCCTGTCCACTCCAGTAGACTTTACAGACACTGTATACTTAGGTTACACTCAATTTATTTTAAATTTTTTTCTTCAATCATAAATTAACCTTAGCTTATTATAATTTTTTTACTTTATCAAGTTTCTAATTTTTAAAAATTTTTTGACTGTTTTAGTAACACATCTTAAAACATACATTGTAAACTGTAAGCTTTTTTCTATTTTTAGAGTTTTCTATTTTTATTGTTTTACTTTTAAAATGCTTTTGTTAAAAATTAAGACACAAACATACACACTAGCCTAGGCCTCCACAGAGTCAGGATCATCAATATCACTATCTTTCACCTCCATATCTTGTCCCATCAGGAGGCTGTCAGGGGCAAACTGTCATCCACTATGACAACAATGCCTTTTTCTGGAAAATTTCCTGAAGGATCAGCCTGAGGCTGTTTTACAGTTAACATTTTTTTTTAATAAGTAGAAGGAATACACTCTAAAATAACAATAAAAAGAAGAGCATAGTAAATGTATAAAGCAGTAACATCATTATTCTTATCAACTATTATATAGGGTACATATTATATATGCTCTACTTTTATATGACTACTTTGTTTACACCAGCATGCCCACAAACACGTGAGTCATGCATTGCATTTTGACATCACTAGGCAATGAGAATTTTCATCTCCACTATAATCTTGTGGAACCACCATCATGTATGCAGTCTGTCACTGACCAAAAAAAATCATTAGGCAGTATATGATTATATTGATTGAGATGCCATTGTATACCAACACATAAATTTTTTAAATGAGTAAATAAATAACCCTCATTTTCAATGGTCATTTGATAATCTATTCAATATATATGATTATACTTTACTTAGCCAGTCCCTATATTGGACATTTAGATTGTTTCCAATTTGTCAACATTATTAATAATGCCTCAGTGAGTATCTTTGTGCATGTAACATTTTAGTATTCACAATTTTTTTTAGAACTGTTTACCAGAAACAGAATTTCTGGATCAAAAGGCAAATATCTTCTTATGGCTCTTGATACATAGTTTCAAATTGCTCTTCAAGTTATGTTGTGACAAGCAGTGAAATGGTAGGCCAGTTTCCTTTTTCTATCTGTTTTGGGAACTTAAAAATATTTTTGTTAAGTTGCTACTAGATAAAGAATAATTTATTGTTTTGATTTGCATTTTTAGTTATAGGCTGGATATTTTTCTTATGTTTATTATTTGCATTTCTATAAACTGTGTGTAACAGTACCCTTTCTAATACTGTCATGATGCTTCTAAGCTGAGAGGATGGACAAAATGAATGTGGTAAATAATGCATGAATATATTATATAAAAATTAATTTTAAAACAACTTTTTCAGTAACTAATCAATAAATGAATCTGCATTTCCCATAGCAATTATATCCGAGGAGAAGAGATTTAGCTGCAAGTTGTAGAAAATCCAAAATAAGAGTGCCATAATAGAAGTTAATTTCTCCCTTTTAGGGAGATCGTTCCTAGGTAATAGTCCAGGGCTGTTTTAGCACTCCATGGTGCAAGGCACTTTGGCTTCTTCCCTATAGCTTTACTCTGTGTGGCCTCTGTATTATTATGACCTAAGACAACAGCAGCTTTGTTCAGACAGCAGAATTGATGAAGGAATGAAAAGAAGAGGCAAATAGTGTGTGCCACTTGTCTCTTAAGAATGTTTTCCAGCCAGGTGCAGTGGCTCACGCCTGTAATCCCAGCACTTTAGGAGGCTGAGGCGGGCGGATCACAAGGTTAGGAGATTGAGACCATCCTGGCTAACACGGTGAAACCCCGTCTCTACTAAAAACACACAAATTAGCCGGGTGTGGTAGCATGCGCCTGTAGTCCCAGCTACTCGGGAGGCTGAGGCAGGAGAATCACTGGAACCTAGGAATTGGAGGTTGCAGTGAGCCGAGATTGTGCCACTGCATTCCAACCTGGGAGACAGAGCGCGACTCCCTCCAAAAAAAAAAAAGAAAGAAAAAAAAGAAAAGAAAAGAATGTTTTCCAGAAGTTGCCACAGGATATTTCTATTTACAACCCATTGGCCAGAACTTAGTTATATGGACACAGACAGCTGCAAGGGAAGCTGGGGGATGTAACCTCTATTCTGAGCAGTGAAATGCTCAGATAAAAATTTTATTGGTAACAATAAAAATGGATCTGGGGGAACTGCTACTACTTTCTGCCATAGTAATGTAATACGGTTCAAATAACCTACAGATGTAATTTATAAATCTTCATCTTTAAACATCACAAATCTCATCAACTTCTAACCAGAGCTTATAGCAGATGCTATAGTGACCAGCTGATGGAAAAACAAAAACAAAAACAAAAAGTAACAGATCAGACTCACTTGCAAACTTATTCTTCTTGTTTAAATACCCCTGCTGCAGCTAGACCATGCTTAGTTCTCTGAACATGTGCACATGAACCAAATTCTTCATCTCACAGATAAGATGTCACTGTCTATTTCAGCTTTTTTTCCTTTTCCTTTATGATATATCTTTTCTGTTGGGACAATTAGAAAATTCTAAAATATTGATATTTATTCATATTTATTGAACATCTAATATCTATCTATATCTATCTATATCTATATATATATCTATCAAGCTAACAGGTAATTCATGGAAAGAAAAAAAGGATGTGAATAAATTCACAAATAGAATAATGAGCTTTTAATTAAACATGATATTGCTTATAGCAACAGAAATTTGAAAAACACCCAAACGGGAAAGATACAGTTAAAGCATAAGATAGCCAAAATGGTAAAAAATAATAATAATAATAAACAAACATTTTGTTATAAAACAAACAAAAATACTGTAGATAAGGACATCAGCAGCTCTTATATATTTTCACCTCATGTGTATTGTGTGTACTATCATTTGACAGCACAGAGGGCGTTTCTTTTTTCTTAACAATATTCAGCAAACATTAGGCATTCAGTAAAGACTACCAAATTATGAATGCAAAGGAGCTCCCTCAAAAAAAAATGTTGCTCTGTAACCACTTCTCATATGCTACCTCCCTGAGGTGGCTTGGCTGGTGTGACTAACTCTTCTATGAGTTTTTAAGATTAACAAAAAAAGAGAGAATATTTTCACTGCCATAGATACATATCCGTATATGGGATTTTTTGTATTGTTTAAGCTTGTTCTTTTTTGGTTTGACCCTGTAATGTTGTTGTATCTCATAATGTAACATACAATTGTAGACATCTTATAGTGTACCTATGCTGTCTCCTAAGAGGAAGAATGTTGCTTGGTTACAGGAGAGAAATATCTTGATAGTGTAGATTGTAGAAAATAGGATAATATTTTGAACCATTATTCCTTTTCTGTAATCACTATAAAAATCAGCGAAAAGGGAAAAAACAAATGGTAATGATTATTCTGAAGGGCAAATGGAGGTAACTGGAATTTACCCTATAGGATTATTAGTTTTAGTGAACTGTGATGTCCTTAAAAGCCCCCAGGTGGCATTATAGCCTTGTTTTCCCTAAGTCATTTGTTTTCATATAGCACAGATCAGAATCCACTTTAACAAGAAATTCCGCTCACTCCAATGATAAATGTGAATATGAAAAATACTATTTTCTTAATTTGTTTATTTATTCATTGTGAGTAAGTTCTTTTCAGGAATGGCTATGAATTTGAAATGTGTTTGGATTAAAATAAGATAAACCACTTTCCAAATTAAATAGTTTATAAACCAAACTTTCCCAAAAGAAGTTTCAAGGATACTACTTTAAGAATCCAGTAATATATGTTTAAATAAATATATATGAGCAGTATAAATTTAATTCCAAATGAATAATCTCAGTGAGAAGTAGTTTATTTGCAATTGTTACTAATTTTCTTATCAGCTTACTTATTTGCAATTGTTACTAATTTTCTTACTAATTAGCAATAAATTGCTAATTTTCTAAGACTCAGTTTCTCTAATGTTTAAAGCAGGAACACTACATTTATTAAACTGAAAAACACTTTTGGCCGGGCGCGGTGGCTCAAGCCTGTAATCCCAGCACTTTGGGAGGCCGAGACGGGCGGATCACGAGGTCAGGAGATCGAGACCATCCTGGCTAACATGGTGAAACCCCGTCTCTACTAAAAAAAAAATACAAAAAACTAGCCGGGCGCGGTGGCGGGCGCCTGTAGTCCCAGCTACTCGGGAGGCTGAGGCAGGAGAATGGCGTGAACCCGGAAGGCGGAGCTTGCAGTGAGCAGAGATCCGGCCACTGCACTCCAGCCTGGGCGGCAGAGCGAGACTCCGTCTCAAAAAAAAAAAAAAAAAAAAAAAGAAAAACACTTTTAAGGTCTTTAGCGAAATGCTAGGAATAGGTATGAAAAGAGAACTTTTCAGCTAATATCAAATAATAAATTTGTGTATTCAATAAATATAATTTCAGGTACTTGACCAATATAATTCAACAATGAATTACTGTAATGAATACAAAAAGGAAAATAATTATTTATTAGGGTATTCTGCCTGGTTATTTATATTCAGTAAAATAAACTTGTTTCAATTACTCTCCTATGTACTTGCATATATAATGAGTTTTAATACCTAAACCTCCTATAAATTATTTTCAAAGTATGTAGACCAAACTTGTCAAACTATACTTGAGTAGTAGACACCATAATCAATTATACTGTATGACTTTCTAAGGACATTATTTTTGTTCTCACTTTATTTGCTAAATAATCAACATGGTAATTAAATTGTAAGTTTAGGTTGCAATTCATCTCCAGGTATTTAGTCTTTATTGTTTTCAAATTTAATCTACCCACTGCTCTAGCAAATTATCTTTAACATAATGTACTAAGAGTTCAAACAAAATTATATTTATTGTGAAGTAATTACTTAATATTAGACCTGAAAATAGTTTCTTGTGAAACTTGTACCAGGTTTTAAATTTTTGTTCTAGAAAAACCACATTGGTTTGCATTTAGGTTGAATAATTAAAAATATTTTTTTAAATCATGTATTTTTCATCTTTATTAAAATTAGTTTAAGTATTTATGTTAAATGTGAAGTCCATTTCAAAGTATTTCAATTCTAGGCATGTACTTAAATTTTTTCATGAATTTTTCCTTATAACTTTCCGATAAACACATACGAGAAAGCTATTATATTCAAAGCTCCAGAAGGTTAATTAATCTAAGCCCTTGGATTGCTCATTGAAAATATTTTTTTAATTATGCTTAATAAAATATGTTATTTCAATATATTTTTCCAGTATGTGAAACTTTTGTATTTTTAGTAATTCAAAAAAAAACACTTAAAAAATGTTTTTAGGCCTCTGAGTTACTCTCCTTGTATTATTTTCAGAGGGCCCACAGCCTAACTGGGAAAAATTGCACAATTAGAGACCTAACAGTCAAATGAGAATGCCCTTGTATCTTGCCCTTTTGGTGTAAGATCATGTATCTTGCCCTTTTGGTGTAAGATCACTCTCCGACAGAGTTCCAGGCCCGTTTAGAATGGACTGATTAAATAAAATTAATTTGCTACATTAGAAACTACAGCTGTAACTTGAAAAAGGGTCTACTCTAATAAACGTGCATTAACAGTAGTTTTGTAATCTCTTTAGAACCATTATTCTAAAGTCCAAATGATTCTATGCTATGATTGATAACTACTTGTATCTAAAGATCTTTAAGCTCTTTTCCAGCATTAACCCATTAGTTTTCACACTTTCTCTGTGAGGCAGTAGGATGTAAGCATGGTTAGTTTGATTTTCCACATGAGAAAACCAAATCATCAAGAAATGAACTTGCTAGAAGTCACACAAGCAATACCAACAAATGATACAGAGCTCAAAGACCTGACATCCCATTGAACAAGGAGGTGCCTTATACACTGCTATATGCAGAATGACCATCTCTATCACCAAATTTACAAAAAAATTGAGCCTTTCCTGACATTCTCCCTGCAAACTCCTCCTCAGCTGCTCATCCGCCCTGAGAATGAACTTCCTTTCAGATCTGAACCCCATAAAGCTGAAGGTCACATTGCCCTGTTCCCAATTATTACAGAGTATATTATAGTTGTTAAAGAGTCACTTGGAGGTAAGTAGGTTCAGATTATACTTGTGCAGATTATGCTAGGTATAACTGAACCCATCAAGACCTAGAAATAGACTTTATTTTATACAGGGCAGAAAACTAGGTTTGATAATGAATGGAATTTGGAGTCTGACAAAGTTGCACTTAAGCAACTTCATAAGTATCTGAAAACATTCCTCCAGGACATCTTACTGGCAGGAACTCATTAATATCACCTGAGTTTCTCATCCTCAACCCCTGACATTCAGGAAGTCTATATGTCAGGAGACTGGCAACCCAAATAAGTCTCGCCCAAACAAGTTGGTATTGTCCCAGGTATCTCCTTGTCTCTTAAGGTTCCTTTTAAGCCAGCAGTCCCCAACCTTTTTGGCACTAGGGATTGGTTTCATGGAAGACAATTTTTCCATGCTGGGGGTGGGTGGGGGATGATTGAGGATAAAACTGTTCCACCTCAGATCATCAGGCACTAGTTAGATTCTCATAAGGAGCATGCAATCTATATACCTCGCATGCGCAGTTCACAGTAGGGTCTGAGGTCCTCTGAGAATCTAATGCCCAAGCTGATTTGACAGGAGGCAGAGCTCAGGCCGTAAGGCCGGCTCCCCTGCCACTCACCTCCTGCTGTGCGGCCTGGTTCCTAACCGGTACCAGTACCGTCTGTGGCCTTGGGGTTGGGGACCCCTATTTTAAGGTAAGAAAATATTTTGTTTCCCTAGATGATTATGGTGAAAATTGCCTATCTGCCCAGTGAAAATATGGTATCAAAACTACAAACATTAATTCCAGGTAATTACTTTTTGAGGTCCACAATCCCTTATCCACAATTCCAAAAATTCAAAAAGCTCTCAAAATGGACATCTTTCTATAATGTACTTGGTAGCAAAGCCTCACCTGACCTGACCACATTTTGTGGCAAAACCTAACCTAAACTGACTAGAGGCTTTTTATAGTCTTGACTGATCACATTCCATGAGAATAATCACACATTTTACTGCAGAAATATTAATTTATGTGATTATGTCCGCCATGCTGCCCCAGAAGGGTATTACCTTATTAATAGCATATATACATCACTATCTTTATAAACTTGAAAAAATTCTGAGTTCTGGAATATATCCGGTACCAAGGATTTCTGTTAAGATGCTGTGAGTCTTTTAAGCCGTAGGTCTTTAGTCTTCAGGTTCTAAGACTTCAGCTTGAATCCTGGTTGCACCTACAAGCTTAGTAACTGGATGAATCACATGGCTCCTCATAAGTTTGAAACAATTGCAGGAGTTTTTCCTAGAAGAATCAATGGAACTTCATGACCAATAGGTGACTAAAACATCAGAGGTGAAGTTAGGAAGGGACGCTGACTTGATATGCTTTCAAGTTCACACCTGTTTGTATTTAAGGGAACCTGTGAGGACACCATCCAGGGAGATGTACAGACAGGCTGTGGCTCTGTGGGGTCCAGAAGTAAGAGCAATGGAGTTGAGGAAAACAAGACTGAAAATGGAAACTTTGAGACAGCAGCAATTTCCACAGAAAAAGTCTTGAGGAAGACAGCCCCAAAGAACACCAGGGAAGAAGGAATCTTTAAAAGAAACAGAAAGAGGCCACGCGTGGTGACTCACGCCTGTAATCCCAGTACTTTGGGAGGCTGAGGCAGGCGGGTCACAAGGTCAGGAGATCGAGACCATCCTGGCCAACATGGTGAAACCCCCATTTCTACTAAAAATACAAAAATTAGCCAGGTGTGGTGGCGAGCACCTGTAGTCCCAGCTGCTCAGGAGGCTAAGGTGGGAGAATCGCTTGAACCTGGGAGGCGGAGGTTGCAGTGAGCCAAGATTGCGCCACTGCACTCCAGCCTGGCAACAGAGTGAGACTCTGTCTCAAAAAAAAAAAAAGAAAGAAAGAAACAGAAACAACCATCCAAGAAATAGCAAGAAGGCCAAGAAGTACATTACCATAAAAGCCAAGATAAGTAAAGAGTTTTCCAAAGGGGACAACTATAAAAATTTAATTAAAATTAAAAGAGTAGGGAGTATGAGGTATTTGAGCAAGGGCCAAATGTTTTGACCAGAAAGGAGCCACTGAAGATTTTGAAAGTGTAGTTTTGGTAAAAACAACAAGGGATTAAAGAAGGGATGTGTAACGTGTAGTGAGAAAATGAAGGTAACAGGTGCAGAGCATTCCTTTGAAAAGGAATACAAGCAACTGTAAAAGTCACCAAAGAAAAGGAAAATTCAAAAAGTAAATAATGGAAAACACCACATGCATTTGAAAAGGTGGCCAAGTTGGCCAGGCGCGATGGCTCACGTCTGTAATCCCAGCACTTCGGCACGCCAAGGAAGGCAGATCACCTGAGATCAGGAGTTCGAGACCAACCTGGCCAACATGGTGAAACCCCATCTCTACTAAAAATATAAAAATTAGCCTGGCATGGTGGTGCACACCTGTAATCCCAGCTGCATGGGAGGCTGAGGCAGGAGAATTGCTTGAACCTGGGAGGCAGAGGTTGCAGTGAGCTGAAATCGTGCCACTGCACTCCAGCCAGAGCCAGACTCCATCAAAAAAAAAAAAAGATATATTTTCTACCTTTTAGAATAATCCATATAACTTTTCACTCCTTAATATTTTTATATTGTGCCTGGTAAATTTATTCTACTTTACAACTTTTCTGAGGGGAAATAATTACGTCTATTTTACAGACAAAGGAGTAAATGCAGAGAGTTTACGTGCTTTGTTTGTTACTGTTATTCCTACTTTCAAGGCCCTTACTGATTACCTACTATATTCAGCAAACTATACTAGTGTCACGCCTATAGTGCCTTGCACTGATCAGTGCTTAACTTTTTTTTCGAGTAAGCTGAATTAGAAATATATCTGGGTTTAGTAAGTGTCACTTCAGGCAACACAGACACCTGGAATACCAGGCTCTTTTTCAGTTTAACAATCTTGCCAATGATGAGAAATGGATTTGAATACACCCATAACCATGCCAGAAAAAAAAAAAAGTGACTATAAAGAATAAATATCAAATTGACAGTTCAATAAGACAATTTTGAACCTTGAATATTGACTGCAT
Source organism: Theropithecus gelada (assembly GCF_003255815.1). Taxonomy (NCBI): domain Eukaryota; kingdom Metazoa; phylum Chordata; class Mammalia; order Primates; family Cercopithecidae; genus Theropithecus; species Theropithecus gelada. Next base: position 72,970,726 of record NC_037673.1, read on the forward strand.
TGACTGAAGTAAATGCCCACTCACTTGAAATCTAAAAAAATGAGAGAGAAAAAAAAGCCAGACTTGCATGAACTAAGAGGATTTGAATTATCTGATTCTTTTATTAAAGAGAAAGGGAGCATCTAGTTACCTAGGGAATTGACAATTGTTTCAAATTATCTTCTATTTAATAAGAAAACAATCTTATACACACTGACTATGATTTTTCTAAACGTGTTTTCTAATACTTTTTATAAATTATATTTCAGTCTAAAACAACAGTGTTCATGTGTTCACACACAGGGACAAAACAATCAAGCCAGTCCTAAATAAAATATGACAGCTTTTCCCCCAGAGCTTTACTGAGGTGTAGTTAGCAAATAAAAATATGACAGTTTAAAAACAGAATAGGTAACTTGCTTTCTTTAATTATTACACTGGGAATTTTATATGTGTCTTAGGTCAGCACAGCTTGGGCATTTTTTACCAAAGCACCATGGAAATAATAAATCAGGCCAAGTGCAGTGGCACACACCTGTAATCCCAGCACTTTGGGAGGCTGAGGCAGCAGGATAGCTTGAGGCCAGGAGTTCAAGACCAGCCTCTGCAACATAGTGAGACCCTATTCTGGCAGAAAAAAAAAAAAAAGAAAGAAACATTAGCTGAGAGTGGTGGTGTGTGCCTGTAGTCTTACCTACTTGGGAGGCTGAAATGGGAGAATCACTTGAGCCCAAGAGTTTCAGGCTGCAGTGAGTTATAATTGCACTACTGCACTTCAGCCTGGGTGACAGAGCCAGATCCTGTCTCTAAATAAATAAATAAGACACAATTTTTTTTTGTCTTCCTCAAGGCTTTTTCTGTGAAGCTGTCTCAAAGGTACCATTTTCAGTCTAGTTTTCGTCAACTCCATAGCTCTTATTCCTGCACCCCACAGAGCCACACTCTATCTGTATATCTGCCAGGTTGGCATCCTCACAGGTTACCTCAAATACAAATACCTAAATAAATCGCTGACATTCTTAGTGGAGAGGACAGTCTTAGCCTAGAAGATTCCCAGAAGTCTCAAGGCCTAGCTTAGGATTTCGTGTTCATTGAACATTTTACTCCAAAACGTATCTGAATTTGTTTTAATATAAAATAATGCTTCATTGGCCAATTATATGACATTTCCCTAAATATTTGCAGAAAATCAGTCATCTGGAGGATGCACCATAATTCACCTATGACTTCCCCAGCCTCCTGCCCCATCAGCCCTAGTTTTAAAACTACAGCTAAAGGAATTTCGACGATGAGGGGAGGACATAACTTAATGCTTTCTGATCAAATGAATCCTGCTGTAGATTACTGAAGGGGGTGGAATAAGAAGACAACAGAGAAAGTGAGTGGGTGTGCCAAGAAGAATGTACCCCATTGGAAAGCCAAAGCTTCCTAAACTTCATAGTAAAAATGAATTCATATTCTTTTCATTATATTCCCTGAAATTAAATTAAATGTCACAAAGTATTTTAGTTTGTTTTAATTCATTCATCCATTCATTCACTCAGCAAAAATTTTGTATGCCCCTTCACATGCCAGACTGTGTCCTAGGTACTTAAGGACACAAAAATGAAATAGAAAGTTCCTACCTTGAAGCACTCACAGTCTGTATGAAAGCACATGCAGTAAGACAGAACAGGAGCTGCAAACATAACCATACACAGTGGGCATAGAGAGACCAACTCTTTCTAGGGATGCTGGCAGAAAACAGGACCCATGAGAAAAAATTAAATAGTGGCTGAGCTGGGTTATTAAATTGGGGTTTAGGGAAGATCTAGACCTTTGATCCCTCAGCTCTCTCCCTTCACCTTGCAGGGGTTCCTTAAGACCACCAAAATTTGGAGGGGTGCCATCGGAAACCTAGTATCTTGCATACATTCCCAATTCCAGGAAACAAAAGATTCCAAGTACAGTACATTCAGAACCATAGGTAATAAGACCTAGAAAAAGACTTTTGAGCTCATTTAGGACAATGCCCCATCTTAGAAACAAAAGAGTAGCCCAAGGCCCAGAGAGGTATAAGGATACTGCCAAAGGAGTGGAGCTCATTAGTGGCAGCTTGAAGCTTGTAACCAAGCTTGTACCCATTCCACTGCAACACATGCCAGCACCACCCTTAGCATTCCCTGGTTCATTTTCTAGCCTTTAGTCAGTTGAAAAATATACATAAAATTTTATCCATCATGAAAATACTTAAATGTGTTAACATTAAGAATATATAGTGCTTTTCTAGCAATATTTTACTCCTTATACAAAATTATTATAAATTTTAACCATACACTAAAACAGAGGAAATAGTACAAGACATTCTCATACTACCTATTGATTAAATTCAATAGCTTTTAACATTTTGGCACACTTGTTTTATCCCTCTTTTTGTTCTTTCTTTTTCTTTGTTACTGCAAATATTTTAAAGCAAATTTCTGACATTATGTTTATGTCATTTCAACCTTAAATACTTCTATGTGTTCTCAAAAAAATAAGGACTTTTTTTTTATTACTACAACGTGGTCACAGCTACAAAATTAACAATGATTCCTTAATGTCATCTAATAACCAATGTTTCCTTATTTGTCTCAAAAATATCTTTCTATATTTATTTTAGTCATTTAAAATATGTATTTCTATTTTACTGCAAAATAGTATTCTATATTTGGATTCAGCAATCCGATTTTTCTTGCTTTTTATAAACTTCTATTCTGAACTGGTACCTTAGTTACAAGGGCCTTATATATAAGTCATTAACTTCAGGCACACCTCCCTAATCCTGATCCCAGCCATAATATATTTTTAACACTTCAATGATTACTACAGATATCTTTCCTGCTTTTTCACCCCAATACACACAAGCTATGACTCCCTCATTACTTTCTCCAGTCTATTAAAATTACAGTAAAATCCCATTAAAAAGGCCTTTTTATATCACAGATAAAATCATACTTGCTATATATATAGTGGTGTGTGATTCATACAGCTGTAATTATAATTCAATAAGTCTAGATATTTTCTTGCTCCATCAATGCTAACATGATGATTGGATTTGGCTGTATTCAAAATTTGATACGGCTCCTTTCTTAGCCAGTGCTTCCAATAGCTATCCCATATAGAATCTAGTTTATTTGAATTTCAGCTTGAAACCACATCTACTCTCTCTTTCCACATCTATGGAATATTTTTAAACAAAAATGGAAATTTTCTCTATAATTATGACATACCTAGAAAATTTGAGCTCATAGTAAATATCTCAGAAAGGTTAACCTATTAGCCTAAGTTCAGTAAAAGCCAAATTCCAAGTCCTCCTAGCAAAGCAGAAATATCAGTACTTGTGATAAATAAATATTAGTGGACTCAATACTCTAGTGAAAACATAGACTGTCAGACCAGATTTTTTTTTTAAATCTAATTCTGTATTGTTCAAAAAGGATACACATTAAGAAGGATTTTACAGTATTAAAAGTGAAAGGAAAGAAAAACATATACCATGCAAACATCTACAGAGGAAGCTGATATATCTAGTAATATCAAGCAGTCACATTTAAGGCAAAAGAGCAATATTAGAGATAGAAAGGAATACTTCATTAATAGTAAAGAACCCAATTCATACAGAAGATATAACAATTATAAATGTGTAGGCACCTAATAATGTGAACTCAAATATATAAAGCAAATGTTAGAGGTAGAAACAGACAAAACTACAATCATGAATAGAAGCTGATAGAATACACAGACTATACAATTTAAACAAAAGAAGAAGAAACTTGACCTGATTGATACAAATGGAATATTATGCCCCAAAACTAAAATGCATATTGAGTTTTTTAAAATTTCATTTTCAAAAATGGAGCATGTGTTGCAAAGCAAGTCTCCACAAATTTCAAAGAACTGATATGAGACAGAGTATGTTCTCTGACTATGATGCAACTAGGCTAAATGTCAATATTTTTAAAACTTTAAAATTTCCATCTATATGGAAAATAAAAAATCTACCTCTAAATGATATAACAGCCAAAGAAAAAGTCATAGAAAATATTTTGAACTGAAAATTCAAAATTATCACAACTTGTAAGATGTAGTTTAAAGGAATACTTTAAGAGAAATGTACACCATTAAATGCACACCAGAAGAGAAGTAAAACTAAAAATTAATGAGGTAAGTATTAGTCACAAGAAGTTAGGAAAAGAATAGCAAATTAAAGTCAAAATAAGAAGAAAATAATAAAGATTATATCAAAATTAGTAAAACATTAAAAAAACTTACAACATAGTTTCAATAAAGAAAAACTAGGTAAATTGAAAACACTATTAAAGTTGATAATTGTACGGTAAGAATGACCAAGGTAGGAAGAGAGAGAAGGCAGAGATTTACAACACATATATAGAAAAGAATAAATTACTACATATACCAACTATTAAAACAATATTAAGAGGTGGCTACTAACAACTTTATGACAATAAATTAAAACTTTAGATAAAACAAACTTCTTAGAAAATACAATTTACCAAAATGACACAAGAAGTAGAAAATCTAAATACCTCATTAACTATTAAAAGAACATTAAATCCACCAAGGATGCTTCAGGCCAGGGTGGCTTCACAGGCTAATTCCACCAGTCAAGGAAGAAATAATGTCAATCTTATATAACTCTTCCAGAAAATAGGAAAATAAAGACTATCATTCAACTCCTTCTGTGAGGCTAAAATAAGCTTAATAGCAAAGCCTGACAAGAACATTTTGAAAAAGAAAAATTACTAGCCAACCTCATTCAGGTACATAATTTTGAAATGCCAAATATAAAATATTAGCAAGTAAAATTCAACAACACATAGAAATAATAACACAACACGAGCAAGACATGTTTACTACAGAAATGCAAGGCTGCACTAACACACTAAAACCAATCAGTAAAATTCAGAGCATTAACACAGTAAAAGAGAAAAATCGTATTATCATTTTGATAGAGAAAAATTACCTGACAAAATTCAGTATCTCATCATTTTTAAAAAAAAGGACTTTCAGCAAACTACAATTAGAAGTGAACTTGCTTAATCCAATAAAGATTATTTATTTAAAAACCTATAGCATTATACTTAATGAAATATTGATAGCTTTCCCTTGAAATGTAGAATGAGATAAGAATGCCCACTGTCATTTCTTCTATCAACTTTGTACTGAACCTTGTACTGTACCAGTACAATAAGGCAAGAAAAAATTAAAGGGTATAAGAATTGGAAAGAAAGAGATAAAACTCATATCCATAGCTGACATGTATAATGGTATACATATAAAATGCAAAATAATCTACAGAAAAAAATAATAGACACAAAAAGCAATTTTAGTAAAGTTGCTGACTACAAAGTCAATAAACTAAAATCAATTTATTCCTATATACCAACAACAAATAAACAAATAGACACTTTAAGATGCCATTTATAACAAACTTCAAAAAAAGCAAACAAGAATACATCTAAAAACTTGTAAACCTCTACACAGAGAAACGCTAAACTATTACTGATAAAAAACTTCAAGGGTTTAAATAAATGGAGAAATACACCATGTTCATGGATTCAGAGGCTCAAAATTATAAAGATGTCACTTTTCCCCCAAACTGATACAGAGAAACAATAAAACCACAATCAAAACCCCAAATTTTGTTAAAACTTTACAAGTTGATTATAATATTTTATGAAAATGCAAATTGCCAAGATTAGCCAAGACAATCTTGGAAAAGAAGAACAAAGTGAGAAGACTTGCTTTATCATATACCTAGATTTATTATAAAGCTACAGAATTAAGTCAATGTGGTATTGGTGTGAAGACAGACAGACAGATCAATGACAGAACATGGAGAGTCAAGAAGCAAATCCAGGCATATATGAATACATGGTTTATGAAAAATAGCAGCTCATAGAATGGTGGGGAAATAGTGATCTTTAAAGGAAAAATGGTTGTGGAAAAATTGTATATTCACATGGAAAAAATAAATTTTTGCTGCTTCTTTACACGATGTACCAAAATTAGTTTCAAGTTATTTGTACACCTAAGCATGAAAAACAAAACAAATAAATATTTTAGTTGGCAGCATGGGATAATATTAGTTTGGAAAACACTAACCATAGAAATGACTGATACATCTTACATATGTGTCATAAAGGCTTCTATCAAGATACAGAAAAGAATAAAGCAATAAGAAAAAAAACAGTCACATACAAAACGAGAGAGAAGGAAAGATGCTCAACATCATTAGTCATCAATGCAAAATTAAAACCACAATAAGAGACCATGACATGTTCACCAGAATGGCTAATATTAAAAAGAATACCAACCTCAAATATTGGCAAGAATGTAGAACAAACAAAACTCTTACTCATTTTTGCTGGGAAAATGGTACCCCTACCCTATTATCCAACAATTCTACTACTAAGTGTTTACCCAAGAGAAATGAAAACATATATCCATAAAAAGACTTGGACAAGAAGGTTAATTGCATCTTTATTAATAAGAGCCTTGAACTGGAAATAACCCAGGTGTCCAACAATAGAAGAATAGACAAACATCTTTATAAAATGAATTACCACTTACCACTAAGAAAAATCAAACTACTAATACAATCAACTGTATGGATGATCTCAAAAAATTATACTGGGTGAAATAAGCCTTACACAAAAATGAGTATACTGAACAAGTCTATTTATATGAAGATCTAGAATAGGCAAAACTAATCTATAGTGGAAAAAAACTTCCTCTGCTCTTGGGAGTTTGGGAAAATTCAGGGAGGAATATCCTTGCATGGTGATAATGTTTTATATCTTGATAAATGTTTTGGATATATGGTCATATGTGGCTGTCAAAACCTAGAAAAAGAACAATTAAGATTTATGCATTATATACATATAATTTTGTATATAATACATATAATTATAATGTATATATAATACATATAATTATATGTAAAATTTAGATTAAAAATAAACTGTAAACAAATATTGAATTCTATTTAATGATACGTATGCTGAAAAATTTAGAAGAAAGTGATTGAAGAACTCTATTTTGAAAGGTATCAAAAAAGTAAGATGGATTGATGAATGGGTAGAAATATAATAAAACAAGCACAGTTAAATGTCAATGGTACAAGAACTAGTGTTGAGACAACTGGATACTCACATGCAAAAAAATGAAGCTGGAGAGGTTCCAAGATGGCCCAATAGGAACAGCTCCAGTCTACAGCTCCCAGCATGAGCGATGCAGAAGACAGGTGATTTCTGCATTTCTAACTGAGGTACCAGGTTCATCTCACTGGGGCTTGTCAGACAGTGGGTGCAGGACAGTGGGTGCAGCCTACAGAGCCTGAGGTGAAGTAGAGCGAGGCATCACCTCACCAGGGAAGTGCAAGGGGTTGGGGAATTCCCTTTCCCAGTCAAGGGAAGCCATGACAGACTGCACCTGGAAAATCAGGTCACTCCCACCCTAATGAGAGGTGATAACATGCCAGCATCCCTTGCTAGCTCTCGGGCTTTCTCAGCCTTGGCATCTGCTCTGGCCACACTCAAGGAGCCCTTCAGCCTGCTGCTCCACTGCGGGAGCCCCTCTCTGGACTGGCCGAGGCCAGAGTCAGCTCCCTCTGCTTGCGGGGAGGTGTGGAGGGAGAGGTGGGGGCAGGAGCTGGGGTTGCATGCAGGGCTCTCGGGCCAGCGCAAATTCCAGGTGGGTGCGCTCGGCAGGCCCTGCACTTGGAGTGGCCGGCTGGCACCACTAGCCCTGGGGAGTGAGGGGCTTAGCACCCAGGCCAGCAGCTGTGGAGGGTGTGGTGGGTCCCCCAGCACTGCCGGCCCGCCCATGCCATGCTCGAGTTTTCACTGGGCCTCAGGTGCTTCCCTGTGGGGCAGGGCTCAGGACCTGCAGCCTGCCATGCCCAAGCCCCCCTCCCCCACTGTGGGCTCCCATGGGGCTGAGCCTCCCCAACAGATGCTACCCCTGTAGCGCCCAGTACCATCGAACACCCATGGGCTGAGGAGTGCAGGTGCACAGCATGGGACTGGTGGGCAGCTCCACCCGTGGCCCTGGTGCGGGATCCACTAGGCAAAGCCAGCTGGACTCCTGACTTAGGTGGGGACTTGGAGAACTTTTATATGTAGCTAGAGGATTGTAAATGTACCAATCAGCACTCTGGGTCTAGCTCAAGGTTTGTAAATGCACCCAGTCAGTGCTCTGTGTCTAGCTAAGCTAGGGGAACTTGGAGAAATTTTAAGTCTAGCTAGAGGATGGTAAATACACCAATCAGCACTCTGTATCTAGCTCAGGGATTGTAAATGCACCAATCAGCACTCTGTCAAAACAGACCAATCAACTCTCTGTAAAATGGACCAATCAGCAGGATGTGGCTGGGATCAGATAAGGGAATAAAAGCAGGCTGCCTGAGCCAGCACTGGTAACCCGCTCAGTCCCCTTCCACACTGTGGAAGCTTTGTTCTTTCACTCTTTACAATAAATCTTGCTGCTGCTTACTCTTTGGTTCCACAACACCTTTATAAGCTATAACACTCACTGCAGAGGTCTGCAGCTTCACTCCTGAAGTCAGCAAGACCATGAACCTATCAGAAGGAAGAAACTCTGGACACGTCTGAACACGAGAAGGAACAAACTCCGTACACACCATCTTTAAAATTGTAACACTCGCCACGAGGGTCCACGGCTTTGTTCTTGAAGTCAGTGAGACCAAGAACCCACCAATTCTGGACACACTAATACTGAGCTTTTCCAACAGTCTTAGCAAACATCACACCAGGAAATTATATCCCGCACCTGGCTTGGAGTGTCCCACGCCCACAGAGCCTCGCTCGCTGCTGGCACAGCAGTCTGAGATCGAACTGCAAGGTGGCAGGGAGGGGTGCCTGCCTTTGCTGAGGCTTGAGTAGGTAAACAAAGTGGCCAGGAAGCTTGAACTGGGTGGAGCCCACCGCAGCACAAGGAGTCCTGCCTGCCTCTGTAGACTCCACCTCTGGGGTAGGGCATAGCTGAACAAAAGGCAGCAGAAACTTCTGCAGACTTAAACGTCCCTGTCTGACAGCTTTGAAGAGAGAAGCAGTTCTCCCAGCACAGAGTTTGAGATCTGAGAACAGACTGCGTCCTGAAGTGGGTCCCTGACCCCCGAGTAGCCTAACTGGGAGGCACCCCCCAGTAGGGGCTGACTGACACCTCATACAGCTGAATGCCCCTCTGAGACGAAGCTTCCAGAGGAATGATCAGGCAGCAACATTTGCCCGTTCTGCAAAATTTGCTGTTCTGCAGCCTCCACTGGTGATACCCAGGCAAACAGCATCTGGAGTGGACCTCTAGCAAACTCCAACAGACCTGCAGCTGAGGGTCCTGACAGTTAGAAGGAAAACTAACAAACAGAAAAGACATCCACACCAAAACCCCATCTGTATATCACCATCATCAAAGACCAAAGGTAGATAAAACCACAAAGGTGGAGAGAAACCAGAGCAGAAAAGCTGAAAATTCTAAAAACCAGAGCGCCTCTTCTCCTCCAAAGGATCGCAGCTCCTCGCCAGCAATGGAACAAAGCAGGATGGAGAATGACTTTGATGAATTGAGAGAAGAAGGCTTCAGATGATCAGTAATAACAAACTTCTCCAAGCTAAAGGAGGATGTTCAAACTCATCACAAAGAAGCTAAAAACCTTGATAAAAGATTAGACGAATGGCTAACTAGAATAAATAGTGTAGAAAAGACCTTAAATGACCTGATGGAGCTGAAAACCATGGCACAAGAACTATGTGATTCATGCACGAGCTTCAGTAGCTGATTTGCTCAACTGGAAGAAACGGTATCAGTGATTGAAGATCAAATGAATGAAATGAAGTGAGAAGAGAAGTTTAGAGAAAAAAAGTAAAAAGAAATGAACAAATCCTCCAAGATATATGGGACTATGGGAAAAGACCAAATCTACATTGGATTGGTGTACCTGAAAGTGATGGGGAGAATGGAATCAAGTTGGAAAACACTCTTCAGGATATTATCCAGGAGAACTTCTCCAACCTAGCAAGGCAGGCCAACATTCAAACAAAGTTGAAATGAAGGAAAAAAATGTTAAAGGCAGCCAGAGAGAAAGGTCGGGTTACCCACAAAGGGAAGCCCATCAGACTAACAGAGGATCTGTTGGCAGAAACTCTACAAGCCAGAAGTGAGTGGGAGCCAATATTCAACATTCTTAAAGAAAATAAGTTTCAATCCAGAATTTCATATCCAGCCAAACTAAGCTTCATAAGTGAAGGAGAAATAAAATCCTTTACAGACAAACAAATGCTGAGAGATTTTTGTCACTACCAGGCCTGCCTTACAAAAGCTGCTGAAGGAAACATTAAACATGGAAAGGAACAAACAATACTAGCCACAACAAAAACATGCCAAATTGTAAAGACCATCGTTGCTAGGAAGAAACTGCATCAACTAACGAGCAAAATAATCAGTTAACATCATAATGGCAGGATCAAATTCACACATAACAATATTAACCTTAAATGTAAATGGGCTAAATACTCCAATTAAAAGACACACCTGGCAAATTGGATAAAGAGTCAAGACCCATCAGTGTGTTGTATTCAGGAGACCCATCTCACATGCAGAGACACACATAGGCTCAAAACAAAGGGATGGAGGAAGATCTACCAAGCAAATGGAAAACAAAAAGAAAAGCAGGGGTTGCAATCCTAGTCTCTGATAAAACAGACTTTAAATCAACAAAGATCAAAAGAGACAAAGAAGGCCATTACATAATGGTAATGGGATCAATTCAAGAAGAAGAGCTAACTATCCCAAATATATATGTACCCAATACAGGACCACCCAGATTCATAAAGCAGGTCCTTAGAGAGCTACAAAGAGATTTAGACTCCCACACAATAATAATGGGAGACTTTAACACCCCACTGTCAATATTAGACAGATCAACGAGATAGCAAGTTAACAAGGATATCCAGGACTTGAACTCAGCTCTGCACCAAGCAGACCTAATAGACATCTACAGAACTCTCCACCCAAAATCAACAGAATATACATTCTTCTCTGTACCACATTGTACTTCTTCCAAAATTGACCACATAGTTGGAAATAAAGCACTCCTCAGCAAATGTAAAAGAACAGAAATTATAACAAACTGTCTCTCAGACCACAGTACAATCAAACTAGAACTCAGGATTAAGAAACTCACTCAAAACTGCACAACTACATGGAAACTGAACAACCTGCTCTTGAATGACTACTGAGTACATAATGAAATGAAGGCAGAAATAAAGATGTTCTTTGAAACCAATGAGAACAAAGACACAACATATCAGAATCTCTGGGACACGTTTAAAGCAGTGTGTAGAGGGAAATTTATAGCACTAAATGCCCACAAGAGAAAGCAGGAAAGATCTAAAATTGACATCCTAATATCACAATTAAAAGAACTAGCGAAGCAAGAGCAAACACATTCAAAAGCTAGCAGAAGGCAAGAAATAACTAAGATCAGAGCAGAACTGAAGGAGATAGAGACACAAGAAAACGTTCAAAAAATCAATGAATCCAGGAGCTGGGTTTTTGAAAAGATCAACAAAATTGATAGACCACTAGCAAGACTAATAAAGAGGAAAAGAGAGAAGAGTCAAATAGATGCAATAAAAAAATGATAAAGGGGATATCACCACCGACCCCACAGAAATACAAACTACCATCAGAGAATACTATAAACACCTCTATGCAAATAAACTAGAAACTCTAGAAGAAACGGATAAATTCCTGGACACATACACCCTCCCAAAACTAAACTAGTAAGAAGTTGAATCCCTGAATCAACAAATAACAGACTCTGAAATTGAGGGAATAATTAATAGCATACCAACCAAAAAAAGTCCAGGACCAGATGGATCCACAGCTGAATTCTAACAGAGGTACAAAGAGGTGCTGGTACCATTTGTTCTGAAACTATTCCAATCAATAGAAAAAGAGGGAATCCTCCCTAACTCATTTTATGAAGCCAGCATCATTCTGATACCAAAGCCTGGCAGAGACACGACAACAACAAAAAAGAATTTTAGACCAATATCCCTGATGAATATCGATGCAAAAATCCTCAATAAAATATCAGCAAACTGAATCCAGCGGCACATCAAAAAGCTTATCCACCATGATCAAGTGGGCTTCATCCCTGGGATGCAAGGCTGGTTCAACATAGGCAAATCAATAAACGTAATCCATCATATAAACAGAACCAAACACAAAAACCACATGATTATCTCAATAGATGCAGAAAAGGCCGTTGACAAAATTCAACAGCGCTTCATGCTAAAAACTCTCAATAAATTAGGTATTGATGGGACGTATCTCAAAATAATAAGAGCTATTTATGACAAACCCACAGCCAATATCATACTGAATGGGCAAAAATTGGAAGCATTCCCTTTGAAAACTGGCACAAGACAGGGATGCCCTGTCTCACCACTCCTATTCAACATAGTGTTGGAAGTTCTGGCTAGGGCAATCAGGCAGGAGAAAGAAGTAAAGGGGTCTCAATTAGGAAAAGAGGAAGTCAAATTGTCCCTGTTTGCAGATGACATGATTGTATATTTAGAAAACCCCATCATCTCAGCCCAAAATCTCCTTAAGCTGATAAGCAAATTCAGCAATGTCTCAGGATACAAAACAATGTGCAAAAATCACAAGCATTCCTATACACCAATAACAGACAAACAGAGAGCCAAATCCTGAGTGAACTCCCATTTACAATTGCTACAAAGAGAATAAAATACATAGGAATCCAACTCACAAGGGATGTGAAGGACCTCTTCAAGGAGAACTACAAACCACTGTTCAACAAAATAAAAGAGGACACAAACAAATGGAAGAACATTCCATGCTCATGGATAGGAATTCCATGCTCATGGATAGGAAGAATCAATATCTTGAAAATGGCCATACTGCCCAAGGTAATTTATAGATTCAATGCCATCCCCATCAAGCTACCAATGACTTTCTTCACAGAATTGGAAAAAACTACTTTAAAGTTCATATGGAACCAAAAAAGAGCCTGCATTGCCAAGACAATCCTAAGTCAAAAGAACAAAGCTGGAGGCATCACACTACCTGACTTCAAACTATACTACAAGGCTACAGTAACCAAAACAGCATGGTACTGATACCACAACAGAGATATAGAACAATGGAACAGAACAGATCCCCCAGAAATAATACTAGACATCTACAACCATCTGATCTTTGACATACCTGACAAAAACAATAAATGGGGAAAGGATTCCCTATTTAATAAATGGTGCTGGGAAAACTGGCTAACAATATGTAGAAAGCTGAAACTGAATCCCTTCCTTACACCTTATACAAAAATAATTCCAGATGGATTAAAGACTTAAATGTTAGACCTAAAACCATAAAAACCAGAAAACCTAGGCAGTACCATTCAGAACATAGGCATGGGCAAGGACTTCATGTCTAAAACACCAAAAGCAATGGCAACAAAAGCCAAAATAGACAAATGGGATCTAATTAAACTAAAGAGCTTCTGCACAGGAAAGGAAACTACCATCAGAGTGAACAAGCAACCTACAGAATGGGAGAAAATTTTTGCAATCTACCCATTTGACAAAGGGCTAATGTCCAGAATCTACCAAGAACTTAAACAAATTTACAAGACAAAATCAATCAACCCCATCAAAAACTAGGCAAAGGGTGTGAACAGACTCTTCTGAAAATACGACATTTATGCAGCCAACAGACACATGAAAAAATACTCATCATCACTGGCCATCAGAGAAATGTAAATCAAAACTACAATGAGATACTATCTCACACCAGTTAGAATGGTGATCATTAAAAAGTCAGGAAACAACAGATGCTGGAGAGGATGTGGAGAAATAGGAACACTTTTACACTGTTGGTGGGACTGTAAACTAGTTCAACCATTGTGGAAGACAGTGTGGCGATTCCTCAAGGATCTAGAACAAGAAATACTATTTGACCCAGCAATCCCATTACTGGGTATGTACCCAAAAGATTATAAATCATGCTGCTATAAAGACACATGCACACATATGTTTATTGAGGCACTATTCACAATAGCAAAGGCTTGGAACCAACCCAAATGTCCATCAATGATAGACTGGATTAAGAAAATGTGGCACATATACACCATGGAATACTATGCAGCCATAAAAAGGATGAGTTCATGTCCTTTGTAGGGACATGGATGCAGCTAGAAACCATCATTCTGAGCAAACTATAACAAGGACAGAAAACTAAACACTGCATATTCTCACTTACAGGTGGGAACTGAACAATGAGAACACTTGGACACAGGATGGGGAACATCACACACTGGGGCCTGTCATGGGGTATGGGGCTTGGGGAGGGATAGCATTAGGAGCTATACCTAATGTAAATGACGAGTTAATGGGTGAAGCATACCAACATGGCATATGTATACATATGCAACAACCTGCACATCATGCGCATGTACCCTAGAACCTAAAGTATCAAAAAAAAAAACAAAAAAAAAAATGGAAACACTATAACAAAGAAAAAGAAAAGATACAAAATAAATCATTGATTTAATCTTTAAAAAAATGAAGTTGCACCCTTACCTCACTTAGTATACAAAAATTAACTCAAAATGCATCAATTACCTAAATATAAGAACTAAAACTATAAAAACGGGTAAATCTTCCTGACCTCAGATTTAGCAATGGATTTCTAGATATAAAACCAAAAGCACAAATCACAGAACACAAATAGGTAAATTGGGCTTCATCAAAATTTAAAACTTTTGTGCATCAAAGGGCATTAAGAAGAAAGTAAAAAGACAACATACAGAATGGGAAATAACATTTGTAAATTGTAAACCTGAAAAGGGTCTCACATCCAGAATATAGAAAGAACTCTTACAACTTAACAACAAAATGACAAACAACCTAATTTTAAAATGGGCAAAGGACTGGACTAAATGTTTTTCCAAGGAAAATATATAAATGGCTAACAAGCACATGAAAAGATGCTCAACATCATTAGTGAAATACAAATCAAAACCACAATAAGATACCACTTTGCACCCACTAGGATGGCTATAACCAAGAAAGACAGACAATAGCAAGTGTTGGTGAGGATATGAAGAAATAGAAACCCTTGTACATTGGTAGTGGGAATGTTCAGCTGCTGTGGAAAACAATTGATGGTTCCTTAGAAAGTTAAACATAGAATTACCATATGCCCCCACAATTCATTTGTACTCGAAAGAAGTAAAAACAGGTCCTCATATGAATATTTGTACATAGCAGCATTATTCATAATAGCCTAAATGTGGGCTATACATGTTCATAGCAGTATTATTCACAATAGCTCAAATGTATTGTTCAGTCATAAAAAGGAATTAAATACTGATACATGCAATAAGGTGAATGAATCTTGAAAACATTATGCTAAGTAAAAGAAGCCAGACACGAAAGGTCGCATATTATATAACGCCATTCATATGAAATATCCAAGAAAGGTTAATCCATAGAAACAGAAAGGAGATCAGTAGTTGCCAGGGACTAGGGGGAGGGAAGAATGGGATTAACTGCATGATAGTTATGGAGTTTTATTTTGAGGTGATGAAAACATTTTAGAACTAGACATAGTGGTTGTACAATAATGTGAATGACTAATTGTGAATGTCACTTTATTATTTACTTTAAAATGATTACTTTTACAGTATGTAAATTCCAATTCAATTTTTAAAATTTAAAAATGGAACAAGGGAGAGGATTTAGAAGGTTCTAAATGCTAAAAGAAGTTAATGATAGAATTCAGGTAGTGTGTATAAAATCTTTCAATTTTGCTGTATGTTTGAAATTTTTTATAATAAAAGTTCAGGGGGAAAAGGTACAATAACAAGTATAGAGCAACTTAAAATATCAGGAACTCTCAAATGCTGCTGGTGGAGATGGATATTAATACAACCACTTTGGAAACCTGTTAGTCATTATTCACTGAAGTTGAATATCTTGATATTTTACAATCCAGCAATCCTTCTTGTAGGTATATATCCAACATAAATGAGTACACATGAGCACCAAGAGTCTTGTATAAGAATGTCCATAACAACTCTATTTATAATATCTAAAAACTTTTGAAAACTCAAATGTTTATCAACAGACAGTAGAGTGGATAAGTAAACAATAGGGTAGTTTATAATCACACAGCGGAACATTATACAACAGCCAAAAACGCACTCACTACAGCAGTACACGACATGGTTGAATCTCCTAAACATAATAGCAAATGAAAGAAGCCAGACTCAAAAGAATACATATATAACTCAAAAACAGGCAAAACTAAATTATAGAGTAAATATTTTAAAAATTATACAGTAAATATGAATTATTGGGTGGTAAAGGTAAAAAGAAAAGCAAGGAAGTGATTACCATAAAAATCAGATAGTGGTTACGCTTGGGAGAAAGGAGGGGATTATGATTGGGAAAGGGGACTTTCATTTGGGGGATGCTAGCAATGTTCTATTTCTTTACTGGGATGCCTAAATTTTTGCTTTTAAATAATTAGGCTGTATGTTTATGTTATGTACTTCCTTGCATGTATTTTGTATTTCACAATTTTTAAAAGTAAAAAATATATTGCATACATATGGCCAAGCATATCAGGAAATGGGATCGCTCATGCATTGCCGGTGGGAATATAAACCAGCAAGCTCTCTTGGGAGAGCGAAGTATTTCCTGTGAAATTCAGTAAGCATTCTGCCTATCACCTGGCGACCCCACTTCTAAATATCTACCCAGAGAAATTCCTCACAGATCTCTGCACAGGCTGTTCTTTGCAGCATTTGTTTATTTATTTACTTTTGGTAGTGTGTAGTTGGAGGCAACCTCCGTGTTTGTTAGAAAAGGAATTAATAAGTAAAATCTGATACATACATATTAAGGAAAGATAGGTAGTCAGAACCAATGAACTGTAAAAAAAGTAGAGTAACATGGATTGGTTTTTTAGTAGTGTTGACTGGGAAAAAGTAATACAATTATATCTATGCCCTTTATGTAAATGTAAAACACATATATGAAGATATATTTTTCAGACACATACTTATCCAAGTATAGACAATGTATATCTACCTACATCTATACCTATCCCAAATACTTTTGAGTACGAGATGGCTTGGGGAGGGAGGAAAGTGGAAACAGGGCTCCGGATGGAGGGACTGAAGGGATAGGAGCCTGAAATGGATGATGATGGTTGTGTGCTGTGAACAGAAGAATATAATTAATTCAATTCCCCATTCCTAAGGTTCAAAGGAGAAACAAAAGAGCAAAATAATATACTAATATTGTTATTGTTGCTAATCTACAGCACTCTCAGATTAGTGTAGGGGCCCCTTCACATCCCCAAACCTTATCAGATTTATTTTTCCGGGCTCCCTTTTCAGGGGCTACTTCTTTATGTGCTGCCTGTGCTTTTCCACATATTAAAGAGCTGGTCTCCCCAACTGCATCTTCCTTTGCAAATGCTACAGAATTATTTTGTGGCGTTGTTACAGTACACCAAAGAAATAAGCTTCTACAAATATCTTCTATGTGTGTGGTTTTGAAAGGCATACTCCTGTTACAGCTATTGTATGAATATTAACCTATACAATACAATGTAATATTCTGGTAAAAATGTTCACCACTCCAGCTGAATCTAAAGATTCTACCCCAAGAATACAAGTTTAAATAGACACTTTAAAAACTTATTGTTTGCTTTAAAAATAAATGTAGCATTCTTGGCTTATTAAAAATAATCCCATAAACTACTAGAATATTCTTTATGGATCAGAATCTTCAAATTTACATAGGTCCTATGTAAAAATTACATTCAAACCATAAAATTTCAGATAATATTCTAGGACAAATTTGCAACTACACCACTGTATGTGGGGGGAAAAAAGACCTTATATGAACAAAAAAAAAAAAAAAAAAAGAAAAGAAAAGAAGAAGTAAGGGTAACTAAGCAGAGATGATGAAAACCAGTTTTGAATAAAGCACCTACAAAATTTCAATTTTTTTTTTTTGAGACAGAGTCTCACTGTCACCCAGGCTGGAGTGCAGTGGTGTGATCTCAGCTCACTGCAACCTCCATCTCCCAGATTCAAGCAATTCTACTGCTTCAGCCTCCCAAGTAGCTGGGATTACAGGCATGCACCACTACGCCTGGCTAATTTTGTATTTTTAGTGGAGACAGGGTTTCACTGTGTTGCCCAGGCTGGTCTTGAAGCCCTGAGCTCAGGTTATCCTCCCACCTCGGCCTCCCAAAGTGCTGGGATTACAGGTATGAGCCACCCACCTGGCCTCAAAATTTCAGTTTAACCAAACACTTATTGAGCATTTAATGTGAGAAAGGCATCGCCTAGGAGCTGGGGACACCAACATGAAGTAGGTCCTGCTCTCAGGGATCAAAGTCTAAAAACAATAAATGATGTGCGGTGGTTTTACTGTCTTTATTTCCCAGACAAAGAGGGATGTTTTGACTGTGTTTATAAAATGTGTACAAATTAAGACTCAATAGTTTAAAGATTATATTTTATACTTGTGAACCCAATAGTTATGCTTAAACATTATCTGGCACATTAACTGTTCTGGGTAAATACCAAAGACGTTCGTGGATCCAGTCATTTTTGAGTTTTTTTCTTTTTTTAAGAGTCATGGTTAATTTTAGCTAGACAATGTCTGAGTCAGGTCATTTCTATCTTGCTGAATTCCCCTTACAGTCTCAGCTGGACCCAGCATCCTTCATTTCCTATCCTAAATTGCTGCCCTTATGTTCTATGCTTGCTGTGGAGAAGAACTGTAGCTCTTAATTGTCTGCGGCCAGATCCTCCCACTCCATCTTCCCCTTCTGCACGGAACACTCCATGTCACTCTGGGGAGAAACGTGCTATATCCATGCAAAGGGTGGTTGTATGGATGTTTCTCATAAACACCAAGGTTTAGAATGTCAAAAGTCAGGTCAGACCCTAAGGTAACAACAAAACTTTCTTGGAAATCTATTCCATGATGTTCGCTTTGATGTCAGTTACAACTGTGTTGTGCACACATATATCTCTGTGTAGTCACAGCTAAGAGGCAGGGATGACTAGCACACAGGGCTAATACTAATGACTTTATTTTCTACCACATCCTACCGATTAAGTAGTTCTCATAGTGGTTACCTGAATCACAAAAATTCTAGGGTCTTCAACTCCATAATGACAGGAAAGGGAACACTTGGCCTAGCTTCAACCATTTATCCTGGACTCACAAAAACCATCTTTATTCATTTGTCTAGTCTTTCCCAGTCACCAGTATTAATAAACGGCTGCCAGATGACAAGACCAAATTGCCTCTGCCCATGGATTAGATTAGAGTATTATGTTATAGGTTTAACAGCAGAAGTTTAAATTATGAAAATGAGAACAAATGAAGCCTATTTGCTAAGATTTGCCTACCTAGCTGGTGTAAGACAATCTTAGCTCTACTGAGAAATTTACAGTGCATATTGTTTTTCTTTCATCTGCCCTTATAAGGATGGATAGTTCTGCAGTCAAAATTTTTGCCCAAGGATTTTACTATCACAATGAACTTTGGTCATCAAAGTCTGAGCCAAAGAAAATTGAAGGTGATTGGTCTAATCAGTTTCCCGTTCCTTAATAATGCCACTAAAGAATGCTACCCTGTTTTGTTGGCTGAATGCAAATATCTCCATTTGTTATGTATACATCCAAGTTTATGCTCATCTGAGGAGAGTTATATTCAGAATTTGGATTCCAAAAAGCAAGCCCCTGCAAGTCTCCTAATGATTAATTAGTCATTTAATTTCAATGTTTACTGAGATCCTACTGTGTGCAGTGCTGTGCTAGGTGCTGGGGACCTATATCCCTGTAATATAAATATCCTCCTTGAGATCAAGGAGCTTAGAGTGCAATAAAAGAGACAGATAAAAACTACCTATAAATGAAACAAGGACTCTAAGAGATGCATAAGCAAAGTGTTAAAAAAAAAAAAAAAGTAATAAAAATTATCTGGGGAGAGCAGAGAAGACTCCAGTGAAGATATAGCAGTTAAACTAGAAGTAAAATTTCTGAAATCAAAGATGAGGATAAAAAGGCATCACAAACAAAGTCAAAGGGGCTTAAGAGGTAAGTACAGTCATGCGCCATGTAACAACATTTCAGTCGATGACAAACCACATATATGATGGTGATCCTATAAGATTATAATACCATATTTTTACTGTACCTTTTCTATGTTTAGGTACACAAATACTTACCATTGGGTTACAATTCCCTGTAGTATTCAGTACAGTCACTTGCTGTACAGGTGTGTAGCCTAGGAGCAATAGGCTATACCATGTAGCCTACATGTATAGCAGGCTAAACCATCGAGGTTTATTCAAGTACTCTCTATGATGTTTGCACCATGATGAAACCACCAATGCACTTCTCAGAACATACTCCTGTCATTTAGTGATGGATGACTATAGCTCTGAACTGTATTTTAAAAGAGAAAAGGCACTGGACGTTGAGTTCCAAGACAGGTTTTCATTCCTGCCTCATCTTTTATTCTCTATGGACACTTGACTAATAAGAAAAATGGGATTAGGGTTTGCCTATATCCAGAGGTGCTATTCAAAAAGTTCATATGTGGTATTATGGTATGAGCACGGACCAATCAAAACAAACGTTGGCTGTAATAATCAGTACAGACATTTTGGTGCATTCCAAGTGAATACCTACCAACCTTGCCTGCATCTTTTTCCCCCATATCTTCCCGCTTTAGAATTTAGGTTCCATGAGAGGAACCACTGTTAACCATTGCGTTCTGAAAATGTGACTGGGATTTATTTTCATCAGGTATGGTAAGACACATAGGCCCAGTATTGACTGATGTGAAGGGACAAGTGTTTACTCACCAATCCCTGGAAATAGGAGGCCTGGCATGCCATGCAGATCCACATAGGGAATCTGACCACGGTTCGTCAGGAGGCCGAAGAGGAAGAGGAGAAAACATGGCCCAGAGCCTTTATTGGGGTTTTCACAGGAAGGAGTGGGTGCAGCAGGGTAGGTATAATGAGCAAGCTAATGATGAGACCGTTTGAATAATTTTGATGGACTCTGGGCTGTTGCAGTGGTCCCTAGTTGTTCAGTATCTGGCCCTCGGGTCATTCAGGGCAGGAGAAATATTGGCTTGGTGTGCGAGAGTTTGATAAAGGAGATGTTTGGGGGAGTGGGCTCTGGATTGGTTGGTCTGTATGTTAAAGACATGCGCACAGCGGAGTCGTTTGATCGCTCTAGGAATCAGCTAGCCCTGGGAGGGTCAGTCTCTCCAGCATCAAGGCCTCAGCAAGAGCATCAAGAATATAGAAAATTTCGGCCCGGCGCGGTGGCTCAAGCCTGTAATCCCAGCACTTTGGGAGGCCGAGACGGGCGGATCACGAGGTCAGGAGATCGAGACCATCCTGGCTAACATGGTGAAACCCCGTCTCTACTAAAAATACAAAAAACTAGCCGGGCGAGGTGGCGAGCGCCTGTAGTCCCAGCTACTCGGGAGGCTGAGGCAGGAGAACGGCGTGAACCCAGGAGGCGGAGCTTGCAGTGAGCTGAGATCCGGCCACTGCACTCCAGCCCAGGCGACAGAGCGAGACTCCGTCTCAAAAAAAAAAAAAAAAAAAAAGAATATAGAAAATTTCATACATGCTGCTTCCAGCATGCCTGGTAAGTGTAGGTGCTCAACAAGTAGGTATTATATAGATGAATAAGTAAATGAGAGATTATTTAAATGTGACTGGAGTATACAATAGATGAAAATATATATGGGACTAGGACTAAAAATGTATGGGTATTTTGGGGGTTTTTGTATAAATGTATGGGGTACAAGTACAGTTTTGTTACCTGCATAGATTGTGTAGATGTCAAGTCAGGGCTTTTAGGGTATCCACCACCCAAATAATATACATTGTACCTGTTAAATAATTTCTCATCATTCATCCCCTCCCACTCCTTCACCCTACTGAATCTCTCCACTCTCTATGTCCATGATTCCACTCTCTATGTCCATCTGTACATATTATTTAACTCCCACTTATGAGTGAGAACATGCAATATTCATCTTTTGTGTCTGACCTGTTTCATTTAAGATAATGACCTCCAATTCTACCCATGTTGCTGCAAAAGACATGATTTATTTTCTTTTCTAAATAACTTCCACTTTTATTTTAGATTCAGGAGGTACATGTGCAGGTTTGTTACATGGGTAGTGTGACTCTGAGGTTTGGGGTACAAATGATCCTGTCACTCAGGTGGTGAGCATAAAATCAAATAGGTAGCATTTCATTTCACCCCTTGCCTCTCTTCTTCCCTCCCCACTCTAGTATTCCCCAGTGTCTATTGTTCCCATCTTTATGTCCAGGTGTATCCAGTGCTTGGATCCTACTTATAAGTGAGAACATGTGATATTTGGTTTTCTGTTCCTGCATTAATTCACTTAGGATGATGGCTGCCAGCTACATCCATGTTGCTCCAAAGGACATGATTTTATTCTTTTTTATGACTGCATAAGATTCCAAAAAGACAGGATTTCATTCTTTAAAAATGTACATTGAAGCCAGTTGGGAAGGCTTGCCTTCCATGCTAAGAAGCTGGTCTTGTAACAAATTTTAAAGTAGTTCTGAATATTCACTATGTGCCCTGTAATGAAATCAGGATAATTACATTGGCCACTCAAGTAATGACTGGTAAACTAGAGGAGTTTTTGTTTACTTTTTCTCAGAAGTCTTTTTCTATATTATTTCACATCATTTGTCTTAGTGAGTTTGGGCTGCTATAACAAATACCACAGACTAGGTGGCTTTAACAACAAGCATTTATTTCTCACAATTCTGCAGGCTGAGAAGTCTAAGATTAAGGTACCAGCCTGGTAGGGGCTCTCTTCCTGGTTTGCAGGTGACCATCTTGCTGTATCTTCACGGGAGGAAAGAGAGAGGTCATCTTTCTGGTATCTCTTTTTATAAAAGCATTCATCTCATCATGAGGGGCTCCACTCTCATGACCTCATTACCTCCCAAAGACTCCACCTCCAAATGCTATTACACCGAGGATAAGGGTTTCAGCATAAGAATTTTGGGTAGATACAAGCATTGAATTCATTGCACCATAGATAAAAGTGGAAATCAGCCTTCTATAAATACCAGTTCATATTCTATGTGCTCTGGAATGTCTTCCCTAATCAAGTTAATCTGCCTTTTTTATATTCTGTTTTGGGTCATGCTTCTTAGGCTTTAATGTGCGTGAGAGTCACCTGGCAGATCTTGTTAAAATGTATATTGCGATTCAGTAGGTCTGGGGTGGAGTGGGGCTGATTCTGCCTTTCTAATGAGTTCTCTGGTGATTCCAGTCCTGCTGGTCTAGAGGGTGTACTTGGAATAGTAAGGTTTCAGAAGGTGGACTATTTTTTATTAGATAGGCAATACAGTACACAAAACTGGTTAAGAGCAAGTCTGGATTTGAACCCTGACTGCTGCATGTGGTTGAGGACAAGTTACTTAATCTCTCTAAGCCTCTGTTTCCTGTTAAATGAGGACAACAAATAGTACCAACTTCAAACGGTTGCTTTAAAAGGCTTAGCACAGTATTTTATACTAACAGCTAAAAGAAAACACCATAATAGTAACAAGAATGGCAAAAATAGTAACCATGGTAATATTTAGGATAGAAGGATAACCACATAAACTGGGATTGTATCCAGTGAGTGTTCCTGACAGCTCAGGGTCAGGATTCTAAAGTGGTATCTAACTACCCTCCCAACACATTCATGACAGTCTGATTAACATTTTTTCCTCCCAGTGATGGAAACAAGAGCAGGTTCTTTTCCTGCTACATAGCTGGGCCTTTACATAAAGAAAAGGTTCACAAAATAAAACACAAAGTAAAACATAAGTAATCTCTAAGAATATTACCTAGCTTTCCTCAACCCAGTGAGGGAGAAAAAGGGCAGATAACCAGCTAAGAGGGAAATGAAGGGCTATGGCATCTCATCACTCCTGATAGAATTCCCGATACACTGTAAAGCAGGAGGGTGTCATGTTACTCTAGCAGCTGGCAGGACCCCATGGGATGAGTCTTGCTTTGATAATTCTGCAAACATATCACAGCATATGCAATAGCAGCAGAAGCACGAACCCCAACTGGTCTTGTCTCAAGCTGCCTTGGGGATATATGGTCACAGAAATACAAGTTTAAAAAATCTAAACTCTTGAAACTTTTCGAGACCGACTAGACACTTCTAAGCTATGCTACCCAGGCCCAAGTAACTTAATGATCCTTTTAAAACATACTGCTAAGAGCTAATGACATTCTTACATTTCAAACATAGTTTTGTGTTAATTCAAATTGCTGGGAGGATCACATGATCCCAGGAGTTTGAGACCAGCCTGGGCAACATGGTGAAACCCTGTCTCTATAAAAAAATACAAAAATTCGTCAGGTGTGGTGACACATGCCTGTAGTCCCAGCTTCTAGGGAGGATGAGGTGGGAGGATCACCTGAGCCCAGGGAGCTTGAGGCTGCTGTGTGCCATGATCACACCACTGCACTCCAGCCTGGGTGACAGAGCAAGATGCTGTCAAAGAAAAAGAAAAAAAAAAAAGAAAAGAGGGAGGGAGGGAGGGATGGAGAGAGGAAGGAAGGAAGGAAGGAAGGAAGGAAGGAAGGAAGGAAGGAAAGAAGGAAGCAAAGGAAGGAAAATTCAAACTGCTATATTCCAACAAAGTTGTATAAAAGCTGTTTCACATTTATGGTATACAGGCTTCAACTAATGAAGGTGGTATTTTGATGACTAAAAGGAGAATGTCTGGTTTCAAATTGGCAGACGAAATGGGAGCCAAAGCCCTGGAAAAAGAAATTGTTCTAAAACCCCTACCAGTACAAAATCTGAGGCTACTGCTATACCATAAACTTTACAACGATCTTGGTGATTCACTAACAGTTATTACGCTAAATTTGAGGGATGCATAATCTCAAGCCAACACACATAAATGAGACTTTTAATAATTAAAGCTGTCTACACTCTATTACCCAGAAGTACTATTTTTAAGATTGTTCCTATAAGAAAAAAATAAAGTGACAAAAAGTCATGTCAACAAAGTTCATAACAGTAGTCTTTACAACAAAAAAAAATCGGAACTAACTTTAATAACTAAAAGAAGAAGAAAAATATTTATCAATGCAACAGAATATAATGCAACTATTACAACCCTCAGCCTCAACTCTTAGGGTACTCTGATTTTACAATGAAACGGCAACTCATAGAATTCTTGCAAGGAGTATCTCATATATCATGATTGAAAATTGTGCAAAAATGGTAAAGAAGCAATAATAATATTAATGTTACCATTTGGTTTAACATTTGCTTTTTGTTTAACATTTTACTTTCCTCCCCTCCCATTATCTATATGAGAAAGATAATTTTCTTTAATTATATGACCTTTGTTCATTTTGTGCTAAAGTATCTATCTTAGGTACAAGAAATGATTTCAAGTCATTGTGATTACTAATGAGGATGACTATAACCTTCACTTTAATTACCTTTAAAAGAAAAATGAGCTTCCATTTCTAGAAGTATGGTGGACTAGATGTCTTCCTAACCACGAACTGTAAACATTAAAATGCTAAATAAAATACTAAAACTTCTTTTTTTATGGTAAAAATATGTACATATATTTAGAATTAGCCAGCTGGACTCAGTTTAGATAATCCCAATTTTGTTGGCAACATCCAAAGCATCAGAATCAGGAGCCAGTTGCACATATGCCTTCTTCTCTCCATCAGGCCAAATCAGGGTGTTGACCTTAGCCACATCAATGTCATAGAGATTCTTAACAGCCTGTTAGATCTGGTGCATGTTGGCTTTAACATCTACAGTGAACACAAATGTGTTGTTGTCTTCTATCTTCTTCATGGCAGACTCCGTGGTCAGTGGAAACTTGATGATAGCATAGCGGTCAAGCTTGTTTCTCCTGGGGGTGCTCTTCCGAGGATATCTGGGCTACCTCTGGAGTCACAGTGTTTGGGGCTGCCGAAAGGTGGGTAACGTGCAGATCTTCTCTTTTTTTTGTGGCTGTGGAAACCTTTCAACACCGCCTTCTTGGGCTTCAAAGCCATCGCTTTGGCTGCAGTTTTAGGAGGGTCGGGAGCTTCCTTCTTTGCTTTTGGCACCATCTCATGAAAAGGGCTAAAACTTCCTTTTTAAATGCAACAAGAGCCAAGAAAGACATTAAGGAATATTCAGAAGTCAAAAACTAAGTGACTATGGAAACCCAGAAAGGTACATACCACACTGAAACCTGCTTTTCTCTTGAGGTTGTATATCTAACTAAATGACCTTGACCTTAGATTTCCACAGCCTCCCAGGGATTGGGAGGGAGGAGAAAAAGACCAGGTCTTCTCAAGTTAGAAAGCATAATAAGTGATTCTTCCAATAAAAATGGGATGACAAAATGCTACACCTTCTAAGTAATAGTATACTAAAAGTAATCACAACTCTCTTCCCCCAAACCCCTAAAGAGAACTTCAGGGAAACAGGTCTGACCTTAGTGTTGAATAGAAAGTGGGAAAAAACCTAAGTATTAATAACCGCAACAGCTTTCTCCCTGTCTACATCCTAACTTCACACTACATAGGTGGTACAAGAAACCTCAAGTCAAGAATTTAGTTCTCAGACACACAATAGAATCAAATATAAATCTCTGCAATAACTAACCTTCAAGTCAGGCCTTAAAGAATTCTCACTGTTCTAAGAAATAACAATTCACCATCATGAATATTCACAAAATACACAGGAAAACAAGGTACTATGAGTAAGAACCAGCAGAAACAACAAAGAACAAAATCAAATATATGAAAACTTCACACACTAAAGTACCAATCATAGAATATAAAATAAATATGTTAATGTCTTCAGTGAACCAAGAGAATTAAAACATGAGTTTAAAAAGGAAAAAATAAACTATTAAGTAAAAATTTGAAAAAGAACTAAATATATAATAATTGAAATTTAAAACTTAGTAAGTTCTATAGCAGATTAAAGGCAGCTAAAGAGAGAATTAGTGAACTGGAAAGTAGAGCTCAATTACCCAGAATAAAGCAGAAAGAGAAAAAGAGATAGAAAGTATAAAAGAAAGTTAAGTGGCATAGAGCATTGAGCAAGAAGGTCTAAAACACATGTAATCAGATGACAGAAGGACAGAAGAGATAAAATGGGATGAGACAATAACTGAAGAAATAATGGCTGAGAACTCATCAACATTTATGATAAAAACAATCCGCAAACTTATAAAGCCCAACAAGTCCCCATGTGGGAAAAATAAAAATAAAAATAAATTCATACCTACACATATCATAGTAATGGCAAAACACCAAAGACAAAATGATTTTAAATGCAACTAGAGAGAAAAGTCATGTTACCTTTAAAGGAAAAACAATGAACTGATAGCCAAATTTTCAACAACTGAAACCAGAAGACAAAGAACATTATATATTGACTCTGGTAACAGAAAATAATTATTAATCTAGAATTATCCAAGAAAAATATCTTTAGAGACCAAGGGGAAAATTAATATAATTCAGTGGAGGGAAAGGAAATTGAGAAAGTGTACTACCAACAAATTCTCATTAAAGAAAATTCTATGTATGCACTTCAGGCAGACGGAAAGTAATCTCAGGTGGAAAGTTTGACATGCAAAGAAAATTGTAGATATGTCATCAGAGTGAACAGACAACCTATAAAATGGTAGAAAATTTTTGCAATCTATCCATCTGACAAAGGTCTAATAGGCAGAGTCTACAAGGAACTTAAGCAAATTTACAAGAAAAAAACAACC
Organism: Theropithecus gelada; assembly: GCF_003255815.1. NCBI lineage: Eukaryota > Metazoa > Chordata > Mammalia > Primates > Cercopithecidae > Theropithecus > Theropithecus gelada. The sequence goes on from NC_037673.1 coordinate 72,998,665, forward strand.
CCATTATAAAGTGGGCAAAGGACATGACAGACACTTCTCAAAAGAAGACATACATTCAGTCAACAAACATATGCAAAAAAGCTCAACATCACTGATCATTAGAGAAATGCAAATCAAAACCATGATGAGATACCATCTCATGTCAGTCATAATGGCTATTATTAAAAAGTCAAAAAACAACAGATACTGCCAAGGGGATGGAGAAAAAGGAATATATATATATATGTATATATATTTTGAGATGGAGTCTTGCTCTGTTGCTCAGGCTAGAGTGTAGTGGCATGATCTTGGCTCACTGCAACCTCTGCCTCCCGGGTTCAAATGATTCTCCTGTCTCAGCCTCCCATGTAGCTGGGATTACAGGCGTCCACCACCACATCAGGCTAATTTTTGTATTTTTAGTAGAGATAAGGTTTTGCCATGTTGGCCAAGCTGATCTCGAACTCCTGACCTCAGGTGATCTCCCTGCCTTGGCCTCCCAAAGTGCTGGGATTACAAGCATGAGCAACCACACCTGGCAGAAAAAGGAACACTTTTACACTGTTGGTAGAAGTATAAATTAGTTCGACCATTGTGGAAGACAGTATGGCAATTCCTCAAAGGCCTAGAGGCAGAAATACCATTCAACTCAACAATCCCACTATTGGATGTATACTCAATGGAATATAAAGCATTCTGTTATAAAGATACATGGACACATATGTTCATTGCAGCACTATTCTCAATAGCAAAGACATGGAATCAGCCTAAATCCCCATCAATAATAGGCTGGATAAAGAAAATGTGGTACATATACACCATGGAATACTATGCAGTCATAAAAAAGAACAAAATCATGTCCTTTTCAGGGACATGGATGGAGCTGGAAGCCATTATCCTCAGCAAACTGACACAGGAACAGAAAACCAAATACCACATGTTCTCACTTATAAGTGGGAGGTGAATGACGAGAAAACATGGATACAAGGGGGAGAAGAACAACACATACTGAGGCCCATTGGAGGGTAGAGGGTGGGAGGTGGGAGAGCATCAGGAAAAACAGCTAATGGATGCTGGGCTTAATACCTAGGTGATGGGATGATCTGTACAGCAAACCACTATGGCACATGTTTACCTATGTAACAAACATGAACATCCTGCACATGTATCCCTGAACTTAAAAGTTGGAAATGAAAAAAGGGATAAAAAATGCTGTAAAAAGAAAAAAATGTAGGTATGTGATAGAATGAAAACAAAACACTGATTCTTATAAAATAAAAATGATACAGTTTTGTGGAGATAAACAAAAATGATAAAATTATATTATATAACAATAACATAATAACATATAAGACAGAGTATGTAAGCCAGGAGTGGTATCATTAGAATTAAAATGTTCTAAGATTCAACATAGTACTGGAAGTCCTAGCCAGAACAATCAGACAAGAGAAATAAATAAAAGACATCTAAATAGAAAAAAGAAGTCATTGGCAGATGGGAGGCAGGACTAGATTTCAGCTCCAACTCGGATGGAAAGAGCAGCATGTGAATCTCGCATCATGAATATTTGCTCCAGAATGACTGCAGGAATGAATCAGGAAACCTGAGAGGACCCACCGACCCCTGAAGGAAGTGGATTGCTTTTGCAGGACTCAGGAGACACCCCAAATACTGTGCTGATATTCATGGCTGAGAGACCTACAGACAGTTCACATCACAGTACTCTGTGCAGACAACCCCCACTACCAGCCCAAAGCCTGGTAGACTTGCTGGGTGGCTAGATCCAGAAGAGAGATAACAATCACTACATCTCAGCTCTCAGGAAGCCACATCCTTAGGAAAAGGGGGACAGTACTACATCAAGGGAACACCCCATGGGACAAAAGAATCTGAGTAACAGTGTTCAGCCCTAGACCTTCCCTCTGACAGAGCCTACCCAAAGGAGAAGGAACTAGAAAACCAACTCTGGTAATATGACAAAACAAGGTTCTTTAACACCTCTTAAAAATCACACTAGCTCACCAGCAATGGATCCATTCAGCTAAGAAGAAATCCCTGATTTAACCGGAAAAGAATTTAGGAGGTTAGTTACTAAGCTAATCAGGGAGGCACCAGAAAAAGGCAAAGTCCAACGTAAGGAAATCCGAAAAATGATACAAGTGGAGGGAGAAATATTCAAGGAAATAGATAGCATAAATTTAAAAAAATCAAAACTTCAGGAAACAATGGACACACTTAGAGAATTGCAAAATGCTCTGGAAAGTCTCAGCAATAGAATTGAACAAGTGAAAGAAGGAAACTCAAAGCTTGAAGAGAAGTTCTTTGAATTAACCCAATCCAACAAAGACAAAGAAAAATGAATAAGAAAATGCCTCCAAGAAGTCTGGGATTATGTTAAACGACCGTACCGAAGAATTATCGGTGTTCCTGAGGAAGAAGAGAATTCTAAAAGTTTGGAAAACATATTTGGGAGAATAATTGAGGAAAGCTTTCCTTGCTTTGCTAGAGACCTAGACATCCAAATACAAGAAGTACAAAGAACACTTGGGAAATTGATCACAAAAAGATCATCACCTAGGCACATTGACATCAGATTATCTAAAGTTAAGATGAAGAAAAAAGTCTTAAGAGCTGTGAGACAAAAGCACCAGGTAACCCATACAGAAAAACATATCAGATTAACAGCACATTTCTCAGCAGAAACCCCAAAAGCTAAACAGGACTGGAGCTCTATCTTCAGCCTCCTCAAACAAAACAACAGCCAAGAATTTTGTACCCAGTGAAATTAAACTTTGTAAGTGAAGGAAAGATAGTCTTTTTCAGACAAATGCTGAGAGAATTTGCCACTACCAGGCCACCACTACAAGAACTGCTAAAAGGAGCTCTAAATCTTGAAACAAATCCTGGAAACACATCAAAACAGAACTTCTTTAAAGCATAAATCTCATAGGACCTATGAAACAAAACTACAATTTAAAAAACAAAAACAAAAAATCAAGGTATACAGGCAAGGAATAGCACAATGAATGGAATGGTACCTCACATCTCAATACTAACATTGTATATAAATGGCCTAAATGCTCCACTTAAAAGATACAGAATGGCAAAATGGATAAGAAGTCACCAACCATCTGCTGACTTCAAGAGACTCACCTAACACAAAAGGACTCACACAAACTTAAGTTAAAGGAGTATAAAAAGACATTTCAGGCAAAGGGACAATGAAAGCAAATAGGGGTAGCTGTTCTTATATCAGACGTAACAAACTTTAAAGCAACAGCAGTTAAAAAAGACAGAGAGACATTATATAACAACAAAAGGCTTGTCCAACAGGAAAATATCACAATTCTAAATATATATGCACCTAACACTGGAGCTCCCAAACTTATAAAATAATTACTAATAGACCTAAGAAATGAGATAGACAGCAACACAATAATAGTGGGAGACTTTGACACTCCACTGACAGCACTAGACAGGTCATCAAGACAGAAAGTCAACAAAGAAACAATGGATTTAAACTATACCTTGGAACAAATTGACTTGACAGATATATATAGAACTTTCCATCCAACAACTGCAGAATATACATTCTATTCAACAGTGCATGGAACTTTCTCCAGGATAGACCATGTGATAGGCCACAAATATGATTTAGAAAATCGAAATTGGATAGATTTAAGAAAATCAAAATTGTAACAAGCAATCTCTCAGACCACAGTGGAATAAAACTGGAAATCAACTCCAAAAAGAACCTTCAAAACCATGCAAATCCATGGAAATAACCTGCTCCTGAATGATCACTGGGTGAAAAATGAAATCAAAATGGAAGTTAAAGAGTTCTTCAAACTGAACGACAATAGTGACACAACCTATCAAAACCTCTGGGACACAGCAAAGGCAGTGCTAAGAGGAAAGTTCATAGCCCTAAATGCCTACATCAAAAAGTCTGAAAGAGCACAAACAGACAATCTAAGGTCACACCTCAAGGAACTAGAGAAACAAGAATAAATCAAACCCAAACCCAGCAGAAGAAAGGAAATAACCAAGATCAAAACAGAACTAAATGAATTAAAAAAAAAAAATACAAAAGATAAATCAGCTTCTTTGAGAAAACACCAAATGGCGGATGACGCCGATGCAATGCAGGGGCAGGCGGGGCTGGAGGCCCCAGGGGCCCTGGGATAGGGAACCACGGTGGCTTCCTGGGAGGCTTTGGCAGTAGCATCCAGGGCCAGGGTCGCAGCCACGGAGCTTGCGGAGGCAAGGTGAGGACAAGGAGTGGATGCCCGTCACCAAGCCGTCTGGTCAAGGACATGAAGATGAAATCCCTGGAGAGCTATGTCTTCTCCCTGCCCATCAAGGAGTCTGAGATCATTGACTTTTTCCTGGGGGCCTCTCTCAAGGATGAGGTTTTGAAGGTTATGCCAGTGCAGAAGCAGACCCATGCTGGCCACAGCACCAGGTTCAAAGCGTTTGTTGCCATCGGGGACTACAATGGCCACGACGGTCTGGGTATTAAGTGCTCCAAGAAAGTGGTCACTGCCATCCTTGGGGCCATGATCCTGGCCAAGCACTCCATTGTCCCTGTGCACATAGGCTACTGGGGGAACAAGATTGGAAAGCCCCATGCCATCCCTTGCAAGGTGACAGGCCGCTGCAGCTCTGTGCTGGTGACTTTATCCCTGTGCCCAGGGGCACTGGCATCATCTCAGCCCCTGTGCGCAAGAAGTTGCTGATGATGCCTGGTATTAATGACTACTACACCTCAGCCAGGGACTGCATTGCCACCCTGGGCAACTTAGGCAAGGCCACCTTTGATGCCATCTCAGACCTAAAGCTACTTGACCCCTGACCTCTAGAAGGAGACTGTATTCACCAAGTCTCCCTATAAGGAATTCACTGACCACCTCGTCAAGACCCACGCTAGAGTTTCCGTGCAGAGGACCCAAGCTCCAGCTATGGCTACAACATAGGGTTTTTATACAAGAAAAATAAAGTGAATGAAGCCTGAAAAAAAAAAAAAAAAAAGATAAATCAAACACAAAGCTGGTTCTTTGAGATGATAAATAAAATTGACAGACCATTAGCAAGATTAACCAAGAAAAGAAGAAAGAAAATCCAAATAAGCTCAGTAAGAAATGAAATGGGAGATATTACAAGTGACACCACAGAAATGCAAAAGATGACTCAAGGCTACTATGAACACCTTTACACACATAAACTAGAAAACCTAGAAAAGATGGATAAATTCTTGGAAAGATTCAACCCTCTTAAATTTAATTTAAATTAACCCTCTAGCTTAATTTAAATCAGGAAGAATTAGATACACTGAACAGACCAATAACAAGCAGTGAGATTGAAATGGTAATTTAAAAATTACCAACAAAAAAAAGTCCAGGACCAGACGGATTCACAGCAAAATTCTACTAGACGTTCAAAGAAGATTTGATACCAATCATATTGACACTATTCCACAAGATAGAGAAAGAGGGATCCCTCCCTAAATCATTCTATGAAGCCAGTATCACCCTAATACCAAAACCAGGAATGGACATAACCAAAAGTGAAAACTAGAGACCAATAGCCCTGATGCACATAGATGCTAAAATACTTGCTAACCGAATCCAACAACATATCAAAAAGATAATCCACCGTGATCAAGTGGGTTTCGTACCAATGATGCAGGGATGGTTTAACATACACAGGTCAATAAATGTGATACACCACATAAACAGAATTAAAATCAAAAATCACATGATCATCTCAATAGATGCAGAAAACGTATTCAACAAAATCAGCATCTCTTTATGATTAAAACTCTCAGCAAAATCGGCATACAAGGGTCATACCTCAATATAATAAAAGTCATCTATGACAGACCCACAGCCAACATAATACTGAATGGGGAAAAGTTGAAAGCATTCCCTCTGAGAACTGGAACAAGACAGGGAAGCCCACTCTCACTACTCTTCTTCATCATAGTACTGGAAGTCCTAGCCAGAGCACCCAGACAAGAGAAAAAAATAAAGGGCATCCAAATCAGTAAAGAGGAAGTCAAGCTATCGCTGTTTGCTGATGATATGACCATTTATGTAGAAAACCCTAAAGACTCCTCCAGAAAGCTCCTAGAACTGATAAAAGAATTCAGCAAAGTTTCTAGATACAAATTACTGTATACAAATCAGTAGCTCTTCTGTACACCGATGGTGACCAAGCTGAGAATCAAATCAAGAACTCAACCCCTTTTACAATAGCTGAAAGAAAGAAAAAAAAAAAACCATTTAGGAATATACCTAATCAGGGAGGTGAAAGATCTCTACAAGGAAAACTACAAAACACTGCTGAAAGAAATCATAGATGCCACAAACAAATGGAAACACATTACATGCTCATGGATGGGTAGAATCAATATTATGAAAATGATCATACTGCCAAAAGCAATCTACAAATTCAGTGCAATTCCCATAAAAATACCACCATCATTCCTCACAGAATTAGAAAAAACAATTCTAAAATTCATATAGAACCAAAAGAGTGCCCTCATAGCCAAAGCAAGGCTAAGCAAAAAGAACAAACCTGGAGGCATCACATTACCTGATTTCAAACTATACTATAAGGCCATAGTCACCAAAACAGCATGGTACTGGTATAAAAATAGGCACATAGACCAATGAAACAGAATAGAGAACCCAGAAATAAACCCAAATACTTACAGCCAACTGATCTTCAACAAAGCAAACAAAAACATAAAGTGGGGAAAGGACACCCTTTTCAACAAATGATGCTGGGATAATTGATTAGCTACATGTAGGAGAATGAAACTGGATCCTCATATCTCACCTTATACAAAAATCAACTCAAGATGTATTAAGAACTTAAATCTAAGACCTGAAACTATAAAAATTCTAGAAGATAACATTGGAAAAACTCTTCTAGACATTGGCTTAGCCAAGGATTTCATGACGAGAACCCAAAAGCAAATACAATAAAAACAAAGATAAATAGCTGGGACTTAATTAAACTAAAGTACTTTTGCACAGCAAAAGGAACAGTCGGCAGAGTAAATAGATAACCCACAGAGTGGGAAGAAATCTTCACAATCTATACATCTGACAAAGGACTAATATCCAGAATCTACAATGAATTCAACAAATCAATAAGAAAAAACAATCTCAGCAGAAAGTGAGCTAAGGACATGAATAGACAATCCTCAAAAGAAGATACACAAATGGCCAACAAACATGTGAAAAAATGCTTGACATCACTAATGATCAGGGAGATGCAAATCAAAACCACAATGTGATACCATCTTACTCCTGTGAGAATGGCCATAATAAAAAAAACAAAAAATAGTAGATGTTGGTGTGGATGTAGTGAACAGGGAACATTTCTATGCTGCTGGTGGGAATGTAAACTAGTACAACCACTATGGAAAACAGTGTGGAAATTCCTTAAAGAACTAAAAGTAGAACTACCATTTGATCCAGCAATTCCACTACTGGGTATCTATCCAGAAGAAAAGAAGTCATTATATGGGAAACATACTTGCACACGCATGTTTATAGCAGCACAATTCACAATTGCAAAATCGTGGAACCAACCCAAATGCCCATCAATCAATGAGTGGATTAAAAAAACAACAACTGTGGTATATGTATATATATGATGGAATACTACTAAGCCATAAAAAGGAATGAATTAATGGCATTTGCAGTGACCTGGATGAGATTGGAGGCTATTATTCTAAGTGAAGCAACTCAGGAATGGAAAAACAAACATCGTATGTTCTCGCTTATAGCAGGAGCTAAGCTATGAGGATGCAAAGGCATAAGAATGACACAATGGACTTTGGGGACTCGGGGAAAGAGGGGAAAGGAGGTGAGGGATAAAAGAGTGTGGTGTATACTGCTCGGGTGATCGGTGTACCAAAATCTCACAAATCACCACTAAGGAACTTACTCATGTAACAAACATTACCTGTTCTCCAATAACCAATGGAAATTTAAAAAAAAATAAAAATAATAAGTCAAATTATCTTTCTTCACTGATGATATGATTGTATACCTAGAAAACCCTAAAGACTCTACCAAAAGGCTCCTAAAACTGATAAATGACCTCTGTAAAGTTTCAGGATACAAAATCAATGTACAAAAATCAATAGTATTTCTATACAACAATAGCATTCAAGCTGAGAGCCAAATCAAGAATGTAATTCCATTTTACAATAGCCCCTCCAAAAAAAAAAAAAAAAAAACACCACAAACAAACCTAGGGGCCGGGCGCAGTGGCTCACGCCTGTAATCCCAGCACTTTGGGAGGCCGAGGCGGGCAGATCATGAGGTCCGGAGATCGAGACCATCCTGACTAACACAGTGAAACCCTGCCTCTACTAAAAATACAAAAAATTAGCCGGGCGTGGTGGCGGGCGCCTGTAGTCTCAGCTACTGGGGAGGCTGAGGCAGGAGAATGGCGTGAACCCAGGAGGCGGAGCTTGCAGTGAGCCCAGATCGTGCCACTGCACTCCAGCCTGGGCGACAGGGCGAGACTCCGTCTCAAAAAAAAGAAAAAAAAAAACCTAGGTACACATCCAGTTAAGGAGGTGAAAGATCTGTATGAGAAGAACTACAAAATGCTGCTAAAAGAAATCATAGATGACATAAACAAATGAAAAACATTCTATGTTCATGGATTGGAAGAATCAATATTATTAAAATGGACATAGCCCAAAGCAATCTACAAATTCAACACTATTCCTGTCAAGCTACCAATGTCATTTTTCACAGAATTAGAAAAAACTTCTGAAATTAAATAGCCATAGCAATCCTAAGCAAAAAGAGCGAAGCAGGAGGCATCACATTACCCAACTTCAAATTATTCTAATAAGGCTACAGTAACCAAACAGCATGGTACTGGTACAAAAACAGACACATAGACCAATGAAACAGAATAGAAAACCCAGAAAAAAAAGCTGCACACCTGCAACCATCTGATATTCAAAAAAGTTGACAAAAATAACAATGGATAAAGGACTCTATTCAACAAATGGTGCTGAGACAGCTAGCTATCCATAACCAGAAGGAAACAAAAGGACCTCGACATTTCACCACATCCAAAAATTACCCCAAGGTGGATTAAAGACTTAAATCTAAGACCTCTAATTACAAGACTCCTCAAAGAAAATCTAAGAAATACCATTCTGGACATCGGCCTTGGGAAAGAATTTGTGACTAAATTCTCAAAAGTAATTGCAGCAGGAACAAAAATTGACAGGTGTGATCTACTTAAACTAAATAGTTTCTGCACAGCAAAAGAAATGATCAACAGATTTAACAGACAACCTACAAAATGGGAGAAAATATTTGCAAACTATTCATCCAACAAAGGTCTAATATCCAGAATTTATAAGTAACTTAAACAATTCAACCAGCAAAAAAACAAACATTACCTTTAAAAGATAGGCAAAAGACGTGAACAGACACTTCCCAAGAGAAGATAAAAAAGTGGCCAACAAATATATGGGAAAATGTTCAACAGAGAAATGCAAATCAAATCCATTATGAGATACCATCTGACACTAGTCAAAATGGCTATTATTAAAAAGTCAAAAATTAACAGATGCTGGCAAGGCTGTGGAGAAAAGAGAATGCTTATACACAGTTGGTGGGAATGTAAATTAGTTTAGTCACTGTGGAAAGCAGTCTGGAGATTTCACATAAAACTGAAAACAGAACTGCCATTTGACCCAGAAATCCCATTATTGGATTATATAACCAAAGATAAATAAATCATTCTACCAAAAAGACACATGTACTCATACGTTCATCACAGCACTATTCACAATAGCAAAGACATGGAATCAATCTAGATGCCCATCAATGTTGGATTGAATAAAGAAAATGTAGTACATGTATACCATGGAATACTATGCAGCCATAAAAAAGAATAAAGTCATGTGCTTTGCAGAAACATTGATGTAGCTGGAGGCCATTATCCTAAGCAAATTAATGTAGGAAAAGAAAACCAAACACTACAGGTTCTCATTTATAAGTGGGAGCTAAGCACTGGGTACACATGACATAAAAACAGGAACAATAGACACCGGGGCCTCCTAGAGGAAGAAGAGAGAGAGCGGAGCAAGGGCTGAAAAGTTTCCTGTTGAGTACTATGCTCACTACCTGGGTGACAGGATTATTGGCACCCCAAGCCTCAGCATCATACTATGTACTCACATAACAATTCTGCACAGTACCCTGTGAATTGAGAATAAAATTTGAAATTATAAAATAAAATTTCAGAAAGAATAAAATAAAATAAAATGTCCTAAGGATTTTATATGTTTAAGAAGGGGGCAAACATATTAATTAATGTTAGATTTTGATAAATGATATTCAAAAGTTAATTTTAGAATGATTAACAAACTGAAAATAATATAGCAGAAAATTTCCTTACTAGCTGGATGTGGTGGCTCATGCCTGTAATCCCAGTACTTTGGGAGGCTGAGGCAGGAAGATACCTGAGGTCAGGAGTTTGAGGCCAGCCAGCCAACATGGCGAAACCCTGTCGCTACTAAAAACACAAGAATTAGCCTGGCATGGTGGCGCTCACCTGTAATCCCAGTTACTTGGGAGGCTGAGGCATGAGAATCGCTTGAACCCAGGAGGCAGAGGCTGAAGCGAGCTGAGATCGCACCACTGCACTCCAGCCTGGGTGACAGAGTAAGACTCTGCCTCAAAAAATAAAAAAATAAAGGCCAGGCGTGGTGGCTCACGCCTGTAGTCCCAGCACTTTGTGAGGCCGAGGTGGGTGAATCACCTGAGGTCAGGAGTTTGAGACCAGCCTGGCCAACATGGTGAAACCCTTTCTCTACTAAAAATACAAAAGTTAGCTGGGCGTGGTGGCATGAGCCTGTAATTCCAGCTACTTGGGAGGCTGGAGGCACGAGAATTGCTTGAACTGGGGAGGCGGAGGTTGCAGTGAGCTGAGATCACGCCACTGCACTCCAGCCTGGGCAACAGAGCAAGACTCTGTCTCAAAAAATATAATAAAATAAAATATCCTAACTAGCAGGGAAAAAAATTGAATGAGAAAAAAAAATGCAATTGATGCAGGGGAGGACAAGAAAGACCATAGAAAAGGTAGGGCAAATACAAACCACTAAATAAAATTGTCAAAATAAATCTAAATATGTTAGTAATTCAAATAAATATAAAGACACATAAAAATCAATTATAGTAACAGTGAACATGCAGAAGCTGACATTAAAAACACAGGGCAATTTACAATCACTCCAAGGAAAATGAAATACTTATGCATTTACTTAACATGCACTAGATCTATATGCTACAAATTACAAAATGCTGATTTTGTGAAAGTCAAAGAAGACTTAAACAAATGAAGAGATATATCATGTTCATGAACTGGAAGATTCACTTTAGTAAAGCTGTCAATTCTTCCCAAATTTGTCTATAGTTTAGTGTAATTCCTATCAAAATCTTAGCAATAGTTTTTTCATAGACCTAGGCAAGCGTATGCTAAAATATATATGAAAAGGCACAGGCACTGAATAGCTAAAGCAATCTTGACAAAGAAGAAAGACAAAGAAATGGGAGAAACTACTCTACCCATATGAAACCTGGCTCTATAATTACTGTAATCAAAAGAGTGTGGTGTGGGCAGAGGGGTAGACACATGAATCAACGGAGCAGCGCAGGAGACTCAGAAATAGATTCACACAGTCTGCTACACTGACTTTTGACAAAGGCGCAAAACCAATTTAAAGGAAATTTAAAGGCGCAAAACCATTTTCAACAAATGATGCTGGAACAATTGCATATCCATATGGGGGTAAAAAAAAAAAAGCCCTAGACCTAAATTGCATGCTTTATATTTTAAAAATGAGCTCAAATGGGATCACAGACTTAAATGTAAAATATAAACCTATAAGACTTTCAGCAAAACACATAACAGAAAGTTGTCAGGTTCTGGGGCTGAGCCAGTAGTTGTCAGACTTGACACCAACAGCAGCATGATCCATAAAAAAGAAAAACTGATGAATTAGACCTCACTGAAATTAGAAATGTTTGTTCTGTGAAAGCTACATAAAGAGGATGAAAAGGCAAACTACACACCAGGAGAAAATATTTGCAAGTCATACGCCTTAGTCCTTTTGTACTGCTATAACAAAATACCTCAAACTGGGTAATTTATAAAGAACAGACATTTATTTTTCACAGTTCTGGAGGATGGGAATTCCAGGATCTAATCACCAGCGTCTGGTATCCGGTGAGGCGCCCATCTCCACTTTCAACCAAGATGGAGCCCTGTTGCTGCATCCTCCTGAGGGGACAAATGCTGTGTCCTCAAATAGCTGAAGGGATGGAAAGGGCAAAAAGGGCCTAAGCTAGTTCCCTCCAGCTAGGCACTAATTCATTCATGAGAGGAGAGTCCCCCTGACTTAATCACTTCCCAAAAAGACCCCACCGCTTAATACCATCATAATGGGGATTAAGTTTCAACACATGAATTTTGGAGGGAATGTCATCTTTCAAATCATAGCACCAAATATCTAGCAAAGAACTTACATATTTTAAATTCTAGAATATGTAAAGAACTCTCAGAACTCAACAGTAAAAAATAATCTATTAAATGAACAAAATATATAAACAGACATTTTACCAAAGAGGATAAAAATAAGCACATGAAAAGGTATTCAATATCATAAGCCATTAGGGAACTTTAAATTAAAACTACAATGAGATACCCCCACACACATATCAACATGACTAAGATTTTAAAAAATAACACCACCAAATGCTGGCAAGGATGCAGAGAAACTGGCTCACTCATACATAACTGGTGGGAATGTAAAATGGTAAGCCACTCTGGAAAAGAGTTTAACAGTTGTTTAAAATGTTAAACTTGCAACTACCATACAGCCCAATAATTGCACTCCTGGACATTTATGCCACAGGAATGAAAGTTATTTTAACATAAAAACCTTAATATTAAGGGTTATAGCAGCTTTATTTGTTATTGTTAAAAACTGGACGTCAACAGATGAATGGTTAAAGAAATTGTGGTATATGCACAGCACGGAATTCTACTAAGCAATAAAAATAAATGTCTGTTGATACATATGACTTGGATGTCTCTAGGGAATTCTGTTGAGTACAATAATATAGTATGTAACTTTATAATCCCAAAAAGGTACAAGCTACATTATTCCATGCAAATAAAATTTTGGGAGTGCCAAATTTTAGAAATGGAGGACCAATTAGTGGTTGCCAGAACAAGACCCTGTTTCAAAAAAAAAAAAAAAATACAAGTGTATAGAACTTAACACACATATTCGTACAATTCAAATTGGAAAAATCTAAATAAAATCAGTGAATTGTATTAATTTTCTGGTTGTAATATTATGCTATTATTTTGAAAAAGATTACCATTGGAGGAAACTGGGCAAAGTATACAAAGGATCTTTCTGCGTTGTATCTTAAACTGCATATTAATCTACAATTATCTTTTATTTATTTAATTAATTTATTTATTAAGACAGGGTCTCACTTTGTCACACAGGCTGAAGGGCAGTGGTACGATCATGGCTCACTGTAGCCTCAACTTCCTTGGCTCAAGTGAGCCTCCCACCTCAGTCTCCCAAGAAGCTGGGACTACAGGTGCACACCACCACACCCAGCTAATTGTTTTGGTTTTTAGCAGAGGCAAGGTCTCACTATGCTGTCTAGGCTGCTCCTGAACTCCTGAGCTCAAAAGATCCTCCTGCCTCAGCCTCCCAAAGTGCTGGAATTACAGGCATGAGTCATCCTGCCTAGCTGTAATTATCTTTAAAAAAGACATTAATTACAACAGCATCCAAAAATATAAAGTGCCTAGAAATGAATCTAACAAACAATGGGTAAGATCCTTATGAAGAAATTATAAAATTTTTTTGAAAGAGATAAAAAGACTAAATAAATGGAGTATAAATCTTGTAATCGTGGATTGGAAGACAAATTCATAAAGATGTAAAGATTCAATGCTATTTCAATCAAAATCCTAACAAGGTTTCTTTGTGGAAACTAATAATCTGATTCTAAAATTCATATGGAAAGAAAAGGGCCAAGAACTAAACACTACTAAAGAAGAAAAACAGAAGGAAGAGACTTGCCTTACCAGATAACAGGTGTTTTATAAAGCTGGAGCAATTAAGATAGTGGCATTTGCACAGAAATAGCAAAAATAACCAACAGGAGAAAATAGAGAACCTAGAACCCAGAAACAGGTCTGATTTTTAACAAAGGTGATGGGGAAAAGATGGACTCTTTTTTTTTTTTTTTTTTTCCATTTTGAGATGGAGTCTCTCTCTGTCGCCAGGCTGGAGTGCAGTGGTGCGATCTCGACTCGCTGCAACCTCCGCCTTCCGGGTTCAAGCAATTCTCGTGCCTCAGCCTGCCGAAATAGCTGGGATTACAGGCCCGTGCCACTACGCCCAGCTAATTTTTGTATTTTTAGTAGAGATGGGGTTTCACCATGTTGGCCAGGCTGGTCTAGAACTCCTGACCTCAAGTGATCCACCCGCCTTGGCCTCCCAAAGTGCTGGGATTACACACGTGAGCCGCTGCACCCGACTGACTTTTTGTTTGTTTTGAGGTGGAGTCTCGCTCTATTACGCAGGCCGGAGTGCAGTGGCGTGATCTCGGCTTGCGGCAACCTCTGCCTCCTGGGTTCAAGCAATTCTCCTATTTGTAGCTCCCGAGTAGCTGGAATTACAGGCGCGCGCCACCACACCCAGCTAATTTTTGTATTGTTCGTGGAGTTTTAAATTTAATATCACTAAGATAGCTGGTTATTCACGTCAGGGAAAAGGTGAAATTGGGTCTCATTTTTGTGGTTGTATATTCTGGGTCTTATTTTTGTGGTTGCCCCATGAAAGGTGAGCTCAATGCCCCCATCCAAAACTGGTTCAGATATCAAGATTGTTGATACCACATATACAACAAGAAGGTATTTTAAAAGTTTATTACACACGATGAGGCTTTCTGGTCAGAACAGGACAGGCACCCAAGTCAGTTCTAAATGGCTTGAGGGAGGGAGGGACAAGGGTCTTTGATTTTTAATGTGGTCAGTGATGGGGCTGGTATGAGGGATGATTTGAACTTTTCTTTGGCACCAAGGGAGGGGAATCAGCTTTGCCAGACGCTGGGCAAGAGGGAAATGGGGAGGGGTGGAGCCTGAAAGCTGTTGGTAGTCAAACATCAAAAATGGAATTAGATTCTTTATTATAGATCCCTTTTACACACATAAACAAAAAATTCCTTGTGGATTAGGAGTTATATTGAAAGCAAAAGTATGAAACTTTTAAAATACAAAATTGAAGAATATCTTTATGATCTCAAGGTAATGAAATATTTACTTGACATAGCACAGAAAGTACTAACCATAAAGAAAAAGTGATAAATTTAACTCCAGTGTATTAAAGTTTAAAACTTCTGTTTACCAAAAAAAAAAAAAATTAAGAGAATAAATAAGTAAACCACACTCTGGGAGAAGTAATTTGCATGACCCCCCCAAAATTGTACCCAGAATATACAAAGACCTACTATAAATCACCAGAGAAACACAATCCAATAGAGAATGGACAGAAGACTTGAGCAGGCATTTCACAAAGAGGAGGCAGAAGTAGCCAAAAGTGTAAAAAGATAAAAGATGCTCATAGTAAGATGACATTTCACATCTGCAAAGCTTGCAAAAATTAAAAATTCCGACAATATTAAGTGTTAGCATGAGCCACTAGAACACTTGTACACTGCTAGTGGCAGTAGAAATCACTATAATCGCTTTGAAAAAGCAATTTGGCATTACTTAGTAGATTTGAAGGCATGCAATTCCACTCCTAGGCACATACCTAAAGAAACTCTTGCACATATACACCAAAATACATGTGTAGTAATGTTCATAGTATAGTGACACTATTCATATTAGGAAAAAAATTGAAAACAGCCCAAATGTTCACCAACAGGAGAATGAATAAATTGTGGCAAATTCATACAATGGACTATTAGGTGAGAGTTAAAAGTAATAACTTACAGTAGAAGCAATGAAGTTACAAAAGAATATATATGGTATGATGCTCTTCATATAAAGGCCAAAAGCATACAACATTAAACAACATATTGTTTAGAAGAAAAAATATGGCAACACAGCGAGTAAGAACAAGCAAACACCCCATGTCAGTGTAATGATTACCTTTAAGTAGGGAGGGAAGAGATGAACACACAGGGAACTTCAAATTTTTTTTTTTAAAGGAGTAGGTATGTAGGTAATCGTTAAAGTGCTATTCTTCAAATGTTAATATATTTTAAATTAATATTTAACTTTAAAAAATAACTTTTATAAAGAAAAATCATTACTCTTGAATTCTCTTTCTGTTTAGGAAAGGAAAATTTACCATTGTGATATTTTTAGTGTCTTATGAGCTTTTTCTTGTACATGAGTATAAATCTAAGAAAAATAGAAAAGGAAATTGAAAAAGAAAATTCTTACATATGTGCCAGGCAACAGCAGACAGCC
Source organism: Theropithecus gelada (assembly GCF_003255815.1). Taxonomy (NCBI): domain Eukaryota; kingdom Metazoa; phylum Chordata; class Mammalia; order Primates; family Cercopithecidae; genus Theropithecus; species Theropithecus gelada. Next base: position 73,015,213 of record NC_037673.1, read on the forward strand.
CACCTTTCCCAGGGAGTCTGGCTACACAAAGGCCTGTGGAGGCAGAGCAGATTGGTGCATTCACCAAAAGAGCCTCGCTAACCTGCGCTGAGTTCCCCAGAGGACTGGGCCCTACTTATTTTTACATCATTAGCCCTCTTGGGGCAGGCTGAGGTCATTTCCAATTTGAAAATGACCTTGGATCACAAGCTGAGGTTTTTAATTTGTTTACACTATTAAACATCCTGAGGTATGATTAATAAGTCTTCTGCATAGAGAAATAAGTTTATTTCTAACAAAGATGGTCCTTGGCATGTTTCTACTATTTATATTATTGCAGTGAGTTCATTCTACAAACTAATTTTCCAGCATTTTCTAATCTTCGCATTGCTTGGCAGTCTCCTAAACTCAGTAATAAGTTGTCTGATAAACCAATATGCAAGACACAAATTGTTTAGAAAATTATGAATTTGTGATTACTTTTAGCCTTTCAAAATAATAAAGTCATTAAAAAAATATTTTTTCTGTATTTTCCAAATTATCTATTACACTAAGGGAAAAAGCCTTAATTTTTTTTTTTTTTTTTTTTTTTTTTTTGAGACGGAGTCTCCCTCTGTCGCCCAGGCTGGAGTGCAGTGGCCGGATCTTAGCTTACTGCAAGCTCCGCCTCCCGGGTTTGCGCCATTCTCCTGCCTCAGCCTCCCGAGTAGCTGGGACTCCAGGCGCCCGCCACCTCGCCTGGCTAGGTTTTTTTTTTTATTTTTTAGTAGAGACGGGGTTTCACCGGGTTAGCCAGGATGGTCTCGATCTCCTGACCTCGTGATCCGCCCGTCTCGGCCTCCCAAAGTGCTGGGATTACAGGCTTGAGCCACCGCGCCCGGCCAAAGCCTTAATTTTTAAAGCTAACAAGAAATTGTGGGCTAAGATTCCTTAGGGAATCAAATATACATTTCACGTCTTGTAAAGAGGTCTATGAAAGCTGTTATTACTATTTTAGGAGAGCTCAAGAATAAATAACAGACACATGTATTGAGTTGCTCTGTTTGTATTATAGTTAAAGACAGTGGTGCACTGGTAAATAGTTAACAATCAGCTGTATAGAGACGGAAATAGCCTTGACTTGCTTTGTAGCATTTGCCAATTTCTGTTGTGTAAATAATCCCACTGTGGCCAATTTCAAGCTACCAATTTGATATCACTAAATGTAGAGTTGGGGAGAAATGTACCACACGGATACAAAAGATGGATGTAAATAACCTTAAGAGTATAGATGTTAAAATGTACACCATAATTAGAAAGTGATGTTTTTGAGCAGTTATTACATTAATATAAATTTTAAATCATAAGTTTATATAATTTGATTGTTAATAATTACTGTGTTTAACAACAGGCTGGCAAAATTCTTGAAGCTGCTTTAGCAAGGCACTAATTAGACCATACTTGTGGTAATGTACTACCCAATCCAGTACAACAATTAGTAGATGACAGAATTCAATATATGGACATGATTTTTATATAATGTTGTTATATATATAATGTTGATATATACATATCTATAATTTGTTATATGTCAGCATTATATATATTTTCATTATATCTAATGTTATATATAAAACTTTATATATAATGTTGTTACGTGAGTGTGTGTGTTCTTGTGTGTGTGTGTATTCCTACATACTCGTGACTTTTATATAGGAAAGAGTTCTGAAATCCTCCTTTAAGGTAATTGCTTGGTAAACTGTATACACAATTCAATCACAGTCATGCTACTGAATTGTTTTGCAGATAACAGACCTAATTTTCAGAATTACCTCTTGGTCCAGCCAGATCAGAGAGAACAAAGCAACACATAATTTCTAGATTCCTAACAAAGTCATCTAGCAGGCCTAAAAGAACTCCAGTATCATTCCCAATCTGTCTAGTCAGTGTATGAGACACAAGGTAGGAAAGGAAAAAGGGGGAAAAGGGAGCCTCCCAAAGGATCCCTTCCACAATTAATTATGCAAATCACAAGCAAAGTAGACACTAAAATTTTAAGATTGATTGAAAGGCTTGCTCAATTTGCTTTAACTGTGATTCATAAACCAATCACGCAAATTCATATGCTAGATTGTATAAAAAAATTAGAAAGATGTAGAATGGAATAAGATTACCTTAATTTAAATGTAAAAGACATGGTTGCTGAAGTACGAGTCTCTTACACTGTAAGCACTAGCCCATCAGACGTTAACAAAATCTGATATGCAACAGTTTTACATATCCCCTTGTGGGAGAAAGATCAACTTGTGATCTGCTTTATAAATCAGCTACAGTGTTAGAGTTAGGCTACTGTAGCTAAATGGCTTTTAGATATGCTTCCTGTTTTAAGCTACCATATTTACAAATGAAAGCTTTTTCAAACCACGGCTTTTAATATAATTTGCATATTTAGTAATACATTGATTAAAATTAAACACGGATTATTGCAATTTATTTCAGAAACAGATGGGATGCATTAAGTGAAAAGCCAGAGTTTTTAAATAGAACAGACTCACTGACTGACTACTGATGAATGATGAATATAAAAACTTTGTAAATTGGCAAAAAGAAAAAAAAAAAGCCCTTTGTGCCGATTTCTTTTCAAGGTTTTCCTGACTAGTGATTCCAGGAAATTAGTAATCAAGTTAATTTAAAATGAATAATGTATATCAAAGGTATGCATCAGCTTAATGAAGGCAGATTTCTCAGAATTAAAAAATGCTTCCTCAAACTTTGAATCTTCCTTGTCTACAGGGTATGTGTTCTCAGGTTTTCCTAATTATGGATTTGATAGGGCTCACCAGCAGATGGCATTCTTCCATTACATACACTCCTGCTAGATTGCCTTGCTTTCATAGTTCCATGAAACTTCTTCACCAGCTAGTGTAAATTAACTGTGAATTCTCTCAACGGTAGAGAAAGCTGGGTTGAAGCATTTGTTTCTGAAATGGCATATTCTTAAAATAGTCTTGGTTGCTCCAAATGTGATTAGATGGTAACAAGTATTTCATTTTTACTCTGTTCTCTGTATCCATTGTTTTGTTGAATATCATTCACAAAAGCTATTTTTAGTAGGAATAATGTATAAGTGTATTATGTTAGCCTCTTGTCAGTTATTTCATCAAAAGCAGAACTAAGCTTTTGCCTCATCCCCTCCTCCCATAGCAGTGTGATATAATTCAATCAGATCACTACTATGCTAGTTCAATTATGAAAATAATTTTGCATATAAGTTTTTCATTTTGTGAAGCACAGGAATTTTCCAAGTTAATTTAGCAAAATCCAGTTTACTTTGCTTGGCTATCCAACACTTCTTATTAACCTAGATAATTGATTCTTAGAATCTCATAAAATTCATGAAGTAGAGAGTTCATTATTTAGTTCTGATACATTTTTCTTCCTTGAGTTTTTTTGTTTGTTTGTTTTAGTGGGAAGTAAAAAGAGAATTGCATCTACAACATTTAAATAATGTTTCTATTACTAGAAATCTTCATTGGACAATACAGAAATTTTATTAATATATAGGCTCAAATTCAGCAACTTCAACTTGAATTGGATTGCTGAAAGTGAACTTGAAATAAAGTCAGTCTAAGACCAAATATTTTCTATTTAATATAGATGCTAATTATAAATTCTCAGAATAAGCTAAACTAGGCAGTTTACAGTACAAATTGTTCACTTCATAGTGAGTTTCAATGACACACTTTTCAAAGCAAGAAATCAAATAAAAACTATATTTATATAATGTTTCTGATGATTTTATATCTTAAAAACATGTGTTTTCTTTTGAAACAAAAAAATGATTTTTTCATCGAAATCCTGAATGCAGTAACAACATGCTATAGAGGTTTTATTTTGTTATATTTTGTTTATAAATGTAAAATATTACCAAAAACTACTTCCAGCTTTTTCAAAGTTTGATTAAATACTCAAAAGTACTTAAAAGGTCAGTTCCCAGTTTCACTGCTATGGATTACTCTAACATGAAATGTTTGTCACCTATTGTGAGTTGTGAAAATCCCCCTGTATCCAATGTGTTTTGTTTGGATTGAGATGGCATGCAGTTGATGGCTGTGACCTTCATGGTGGCTTAGATCCCTGGCTGGCACTGATTTTTGATTTAGTGCCGATCTGCTGCGCTTGTCACAGGCTGCAAGGTGCTTTCCATGCACTAATGGAACAGCTCAAGGGCAGAGGGGCCCTGTAAATGTCTATCTCTCACCAACCACGGGCTAAATAGAGAGGTGAGTTTTCTACATGTGAATGACAGACTCTGAGATTACATGCAGAAGGTAATACAAAGTTTTAAAACCTGCACAGACTTGGCAAAAATAACAAGCATTTGCAAAGTGCCAACTCTAAGGTTATTCTGCCTGCTAATGAATATGTATCTGCACTGTTAAAATGGAATATTTAACACAAATACCGATAATATATCTTCATTTGGTGGCAGGGAACTAACAATCAGTTGATGTGTCCTTTGTTTCAACTGTAGTTGTTAATAAATTCTGTTATTTAATGATGTCTTCAACAGAAAATTGCATATGTCCAAACTTTTTCCTTCTAACACAAAATGACATGATAATTGTTATAGAAAGAGAGGAATTTAGAGACAAAATGTGACATCTTGGCCTAAGCATCATATTGGCTAGGCATCTTGACTACTAACGGGTATTCCGTACATGCAGCAAAACAAAAACAAATACAGGTAAATTTTGCCTTCTAAAATCATTTGGGCCTCAGTGACAGTAATTCATGCCAAGAGGCTAGTAAACATATTACTAGTACATCTATAAAGTGACCAAATCCTATTTATCCTTTAAGACTCAGCTCAAATGCTGTCCCGTCCAGATGCAATTCCTGATTCTCCCAAGAAGTAACCTCTTCCATGAAATTCTACAATATTTGATTTGTGCATTCCTTAGTTATTGCTGTTTATCTTGTATGAGGGACACGTTTTATCTCATTTCCTGCAATAGACTGTAAGTTCCTTAAGAGCAAGTGCCACATCTATTTTATCTTTATAAACATCTTCCCTGGCCCTATGCCTGACACATTATACACGCTCGATACATGTTTGTTGAATGAATGAATGATAAATGCTTATCTACAACATGGTAGCAGTCTTCAGCTTGATGAAATTTGAAAGTTATGAGTATTTGTGGTGATTTTATCATTAACATTAATATCGGGCTGACTTCCTGAATCTCCACTTCAATCACCACATACAGGTGGTGATGGTCCCTCTCATATTCAGAAGTCTCACTTTATAGTTTCTGATTTCTCTCTGTATCTGCCTCCCACCAGCAAGACCCACATGCTATACCTAATTCTCATCTAAGACCCCTCTACAGCCAACCTCACCAAAACAGCACTCCCCTACACATACTACTCAGATCTCTCAATATAGAATAACGTTAGTGTGCCTCATCTAACCACAGAGTAAGTCACAGGATATAAACTTCATCCATGTCTTGAAGTATTTGAAGTCATTCCATGGAAAGTTGCCTTCTCAGTAAAAGGTACATGCAGCTCGCTTTTATGGCCCTTTGATTCATACATTAATTCACCAACTCATTACTGAGTGCCTACTATGTACCAGGCACTAGAAGGTGATTACGATATAGTGCTGTGTACTCCCATAAGGAACCAGGCAGTGTGCCAGGACATACTGCAGACAGTGGAGAAACATGGTACTTCTTGGATGGGGAATTTCAATGATTTAAAACATTATTTTTATATTAAAATAAAGTAAGAAATAGAATGCAAAATGTGCATGAATTTTTAAAACATAGAATTCAAAAAATTCCTACTTTCAGTAGACTGCTTTTGATCCCCCCGAGTGTGAATGCATTCTCTTCTGCCATTCTAGGTAGGTCAGTGGAAAAATTTTGATAAGTTGTCTGAAAGAACACATACTTTGGAATAAGTCTTGGTTAGAATCTCAATTATTCCTCTTCCTCATTATATATCTTTGGGTGAGTTATGTAATCACTATGAGTGTGAATGTTCTCATCTATAAAATATGCATAATAATACCTACCTTTTCAGGCAATTGTAAAGATTAATACATGTAAAGTATAAAGACAGCACCAAACATAGTAGGTGGTTCTGTAGGAACTTCATCTATCCCCTAAAGGAGACCTATCAGATCCTTAGGTTGTTATTTCACATCTCTGCCATTTCAACTCCTTGCACCAGAACCATTGAATAACTGATAGAAAGGTTGACCATCAAATTGCATTCTTGGCCAGACACAGCGGCTCATTCCTGTAATCTCAACGCTTTCAGTGGTGGAGGCAAGAGAATTGCTTGAGGCCAGGAGTTTGAGACCAGCCTAGGCAACACAGTAAGCCTCTGTCTATATATATATATATTTAACGAATTGCATTTTTTCACAATAAATTCATATTTTGTATGTAGAACATCCCATTAAGACTTCATGGACGGCCGGGCGCAGTGGCTCAAGCCTGTAATCCCAGCACTTTGGGAGGCCGAGACGGGCGGATCACGGGGTCAGGAGATCGAGACCACCCTGGCTAACACGGTGAAACCCCGTCTCTACTAAAAAATACAAAAAAAAAAAAAATTAGCCGGGCGAGGTGGCGGGCGCCTGTAGTCCCAGCTACTCGGGAGGCTGAGGCGGGAGAATGGCGTGAACCCGGGAGGCGGAGCTTGCAGTGAGCTGAGATCCGGTCACTGCACTCCAGCCTGGGGGACAGAGCGAAACTCCGTCTCAAAAAAAAAAAAAAAAAAAAAAAAAAGACTTCATGGACATTGTTCAGATGATCTATATAGTTTTGTCACCACTTGTAAAACTTTCAAAAGCTTCTAGTTCAATCATCTTACGTTCTAAATGGCCTAACTTCTTTGTCTCCTTTCCTGGCTAAAATCCTTTTACTGCCCAATGGTAGATAGGTATAATATGAGGTTCTACTCTTAACACTTATCTTTTATCTCTCTATACATATTCACCTTGGTAAGCATAGCCACTCTAATGGCTTCAACCACCAACTCTATGCCAGTGACCCTAAAATCCTTATCTCCAGTCCTGACCTTTGCTTTGTGCTGCAGTCTTCAGGTTCCACCTGCCTACAGAATATGCACTGTTAAGTGAACTACCATATACTCAAACTCAACAGTCCCATAATGTATTTCAAACTACCTTTTCTTCTATCAGAGTAGAAACTTAAAAGGAATTTTTGAGACTTTTCCCCTTTTAAATCCCCTATAGTCAAATTGTCACCAATTTCTTTTCTCTCTTTAATATGTCATTCAAATCTAAATAGTCCTTTCTATTCCCATTGCTGTGATTGTACTACAGGGCCACATGACCTCAAGCCTGGAATGAGGCAGTGGGCTCCCAGCTCAGTGCTTCTCATACCCTGGATGCAGAGCACAATAACCTGAGGGAATTTTGCAAAACCACAGATTCTCAGGCTGCCCCAGGCTTACTGAATCAGAAGACTTGGGGGATAAAGCTCTCCAGTTGATTCTCATGCACAACTAGACTTGGAACCATGATTTCAATTGATTTCATGTCTCTAGTCTTTCCACTTTCAACACGTACAGTGCATTTAAATACCAATTTTATCATGGTGCATTTCTAACAGTGTCCTACTGCCAGGCACATTAAGCTGAATGTCCTTTGCCAATTCCTAAAAGTCTCCATAACCTAGCCCCACCTTACTTTTTCAGACCTCATTTTTAGTCAGACAACTACAGTCTTCTCAATCTTATTCTCGTGTCAATTCCTCCGTTCATTTTCCCTGAGCTGGGAGCCCCCTGCATCATTCCACCTTAAGGTCATGAGGCCCTGGACTGCAATCATGGCAATGAGAGTAGAAAGGACTATTTAGATTTGAATGACATATTAAAGAGAAAGAAATTGGTGATAGATTGACTATCAGGGATTCAAAAGGGAAAAGACTCAAAGATTCCTTCTCCATCTACCCACCAACATAAACCTCCTCCTTCCTTTAAAGATGAGCCCCATCTGACCTTCTTACCTAGTGTCCTCTGGCCATACACTCTTCCCTCTATATTTTTTTCCTTCTCTGCCTCCTATTGTGAGTTAAGTCAGTACCATGCTGTTTTATACTTCCTCTCCTATTACATTTTTGTAAATCTTCTCTCCATAGATAGAGTGTAAATGTCATGAAAAGAAGAACTACACCAAAAATTTGTTTTCATGTTTCTCCTCATAACATCTGAAGGCATATCATAGGTATTCAACACATTATTGTAATTAGTTAAAACCCACTGAATTCTTACTGCATAGCAGATATATGTATTGACTCATTTAATTCTCACAACAACCCTATGAGGATTTTAACATAAAACTCTTTATTTAGACAAGGAAATAAACATAGAGAGGTGAAATAATTTACCTCTCTATGGTCAAGACTGTCCCGGTTTGAATTTCAATTCTTCCTCTTGTGAGCTTAACACCATTCGCAAAAGGAAGCACTGAAATTCAAACCTGGGCAGTCTTTCCAAAGCTTATTGTCTTAGCCAACACACCATGGAATCATAGAACATGAGTGGCAGAAAGGACTTTAGAGGCCATCTAACTCATCTGCCTAGAACTGAGCTATTTTTCTATTTTCTAATCTTTATGTGCTTGTATAGTTAAGGGCACCTGTTCTCTACTCACTGTCCTGTATGTCCTTTAGATCTCTCTGGGTCTCTATTTATATCAATACTACATAATCTTTTAGATAACTCTTAATTTATGCATATTAGTTGCAGTGATGAGTACCTAAACCATTCTAAGACAAAATAAGATGCAAATAAAAATTCCCCCTTAACCGAACTGTCCATTTTGAAGTAGGCTTATTAAAGCAAGCCAAGACACATGTTTCATTAGAGAGTTTCCTTTTCAATATTTCTGGGCCTTAGCTGCCATTTTTTAAAGAAGGGGATTTATTTACTCAGTGAGTTTGAGGGTGTGGTGCACACATATGCACGCTTGTGTGGTGGGGGACAGAGGGATTAAAAGAATATGCTTCTGAAAGTAGAGTGGACATCAGCATTTGTTTATGTCAGGGTAATAAGTGACTTGTTTTTTATGTTGCCCACTTCTTCTGACACACAGACCTGCTATGCCTCAGGGTGCGTGAATTGACTGCAATCAAAGTCTGTGCACGTGTCTGGGCCTGGGAGTCTGGTTTTCCTGACAGTCAGCATGATCTGAGGGGCACCAGAAGTCACTAGAGTTAAATGGCACTCCATGTGATGGAATGAGACACTTCTATCAGTTCATGTCAGTGGGAAAAAATATGTTCCAACATTCATAGGAGAGCCAATATGGTAGTATATGAACCAACTTTCTTATCTTGAACTACACACTGAAAATTTGAGCCCTATTAAAATGCTAAAAACAAATGAGGTAGAGCGACAGAGTCCATTGCTCTATTTATACTGATATTGGCTTCCACATACTTATTGGAGGTTCTACTAGAACAGGTAATAAGTAGCTCTAGATTTTTCATGCTTTGGAGTTTTGGAATAGCATGAATAATTGAAATCCACAGATAACACAAAAATTTAATTTTAGTCAAGGTATTAAGCCATCTCCTCAATGGAGCTTTTATTATATTAGCTAACACACAGAATAAGTGACCGGCTTGCATTTTAGCTTTTAGTTTTTTTCTGTACACCTCCTAGCATTCTTGGGTAGGTGTCATTAAGCCACCAGAAAAAAAGAGATTTGCACTCTTGGCTTGTTCACTGTGATCAGCTACGACTGCCTGTATATTTGCAAGAAGGCTTTCTGATGCTGAGATTGAAACAAGAGTACCACTTCCATCCTCACAGAGTTACTTGACCCAGGTACATACCAACATTACAGGGTTAGTGCAAACCCCTCATTCTCAAGCGGTAGTACAAACGCTGCATCAACAGAACTATTTTTAATTAGTAATAAATGTTATCTTTACAAACTAATTAAGTACTGAAGTAAACGCAATACAATTACCCTAAACCAACTAGCCAAAAAAATTAAAACAAGGAACCAGCACTATTCTGAAGCACCTAAGAATCCTGTTTAAAATGAAGATTCCCCAAATCTTTCTCTAGAGAGTCTGACTCAATAGGTTTGGGTCCAAGTATATGCATTTTAATAAGTACCCCTTCTCCCTTTATTCATCTCCTACTCCTCCCCTCTCATCCCAAACCCAACCTCATCCCACCCCAGCGATTCAAGTATGGAGGGTCCATGGACCACATGTTGAAAATCAGTGCCTAGGGAATGAAAAAAAAAAGAGTTGGATATCCCGGCACTTGGTTTCATAGCAAGAGATCTTTTTTTTTTTTTTTCCTGGTTCCACAACCCCCAGCTGAGTTGAGTCTAAATCAGCTATACTGACTTAGAGACCGTGTTAAAGATCTGAAACACGCTTCCTCCAAAGCAAGAACTGATAAAAGTGTTTGCTTCCAGGGTATATAGAGCTTTAAGGTGTAGCCTTGAGGGCTGCTTAAGGGCAGTATCAGGCTTATGGATAATGAAATGTACAAGATAGTGATACTGTCCAGCCAGAATACTATTCTGCCATGCTCTGATCCAGGCAGAACAAACAGCTGCTGAGGCCAAACCATGACAAGGGCTATTTTTGCCTGTGACATTGGAGAATTTATTCAAGAACAGTTCCCCTTTGTGCCAGGATTTTCACTGTGCAGCTGTAAAGGTTGCTTAGTCCTTGGATCATCTGTTGTTTAAACTTTCTCAAATGTCTAAAATAACCCATTCTTCCTGGGATTGTGAACCCATATGAGAGCTCTGCTAGCTAGGAATGAAACTGCTTGTCCCTATGTCTTCTGCTCTATATACTTTGAAGAGCAGTCACTTTGCAGTAACTGCTGAATAGCAACTCCTCACACAGGTACTATGATTTGGGGGAGAAAATAATTTCCCCTAAAGGCCACATCGTTCACAGGGGTCTTTGTGATGACTGAACAATATAATGCCCATGAAAGCATTCTGCATACTCTAAGATGCCATGGAAACACAAGAATTATTAAATAGCATGTAGTAGATAGGAGTCAAATGATAAATATCCAACGAGGAAGGTTACTGTTACACAGAAGTGAATCAACAGACTATCTTCTCCTAGAAAAGCTCTTTGTGTGTCTGGCTTCCCACCCTTAATCTGGAAGTACAGTCTGTGCTAAGTGTGCCAGATTTCTGCAGACTGAGGCAGAAAAACCCTGAGCAAGAAGAGAAAATTGTTTTGTATTCATTTCAGCAACAAGAGACTGCAATGTCACAGAGTGGTCCCAGTGCAGGGACATCTCATCAGACCTCAACCCATCACTGTGCCCTGCCTTTCTCTGGTTCTTTCCCACTGTTCAAGCACTTTGACACTTTGTGGATTATGCTTTCAGGTTCTTTCATCAATTTAACATTAAAAGTCCTGTGAAATATTAATGAAATAATGTTTTAAAAAAAGAAAAATGTTCCTACAATACTGCAACATTTTAATGCCTCATTAAAATCATTAGCAATGCTAATACTAAGGAACTTACTTCATCTTTCAAGGAGCCAAAAAATAAATCATAATAAAATGTTTGTTAATGTTACATCTGGAGAAATAAATTATACAATGCCTTTCTATATGGGCTTTACATAGTTTAAAGATGACACACTAAGGTCATATTATTAAGTACATGCAACTAATTTTTTCCTGTGGAAATATTGTGTTTTTTATAATATTCATTAAATGCTGTGAGTATTGTTTGTATTTTTCATTTATGAGAAAAATATACAGTATGCCTATCAACCACCCGGAGCTCTCATGGAACTCAGGTTGCAAACAATGACATGCTTCACTGACCTGGATGACTTACAAAAGCCATTTATATTCAGTACTCTCATTTATGCTATCTTTAAAAATGAGTAAGAGACATATATTAATAGCAAGAAACTGGTAGAATGATTGCATCACTACCCATCTCCAGACTTATTGTAACACTTCATTTTCCATCAGTTGAACTGACATGGGAATGTAAATGTCGTATATAACAGTCATATAAAATTTTACTACAGAAGTTACTAAGGCAAGTGTGACAGTTTTCTTCTCTTTGTTGACCAACTTTCCATTGGAAACAAAGGGGTTTAATGCATGGCAAAGTTGTAGCTAGTTTGTTGTCAAAGGAAACCTCTCACCATTGACTGGGCTGAATGGCACAGCATGTTCTTCTTAAATACATCTACATCACCTGTGACTACTGCACAGTACAGTATAACCTCAGCATACGAGCACATCCAGAAGATCCTGGGAACTTCTTTTCTCTCTAAGAATAATCTGGTATTTAGTCATGTACGTCGAGTGGATTATTTTTTAGAGACAAATAAAACAAAAACTCTATGCCTAAAAGTATCCCGATACCTCCCTAGATAAAAATCAGTATCAGGTACCCAGTCAAATCCAGTCTCTCCACCACAGCTATTTGATATTTTATTCCATTGAAAACTAATTGTTGCTAACAGTGTGACTTTCACCTGAGCCTGATTTTGCTCAGGTTCTCCATCATAGGCTATACTATTTGAATTTTTCTTTAGGGGTGACTATTAACCATAGTTTAATATTCTCATTAAAATATATCATACAATGCCTATTTATTATTTACTATTAAAAATTATCATTATCATCTAATAATTATATGATTAAAACATGATTCAATGGGAAGAATTGCAGGAGTTAGAAACAGTTGCTTACAAATGAAACTAGGGTACATTATTTGGAAAATGCAATACTTATCCAGAAGGGAAGTGGGGAAGATTATGCTTTACTATATATATTAGGTCATCTAGTATGTCCTACATCACAGATGTTGCTAATTTTTACATTTATATTCCAAGATATAGTGTTGAAAGTTTATATTAGCATAGCTAAGCCATTTTTTAAAATGTAATCCTAAATTCTTTTTTTTTTTTTTTTTTTTTTTTTTGAGACAGAGTCTTGCTCTGTCACCCAGGCTGGAGTGCTGTGGCCGGGTCTCAGCTCACTGCAAGCTCCGCCTCCCGGGTTCCCGCCATTCTCCTGCCTCAGCCTCCCGAGTAGCTGGGACTACAGGCGCCCGCCACCTCGCCCGGCTAGTTTTTTGTATTTTTTTAGTAGAGACGGGGTTTCACCGTGTTAGCCAGGATGGTCTCGATCTCCTGACCTCGTGATCCGCCCGTCTCGGCCTCCCAAAGTGCTGGGATTACAGGCTTGAGCCACCGCGCCCGGCCAATCCTAAATTCTTAAAATCGAAGGATTTAAAGGTACAAGTTCCAAATCAGAGAACTTAGTGTGGCACTTTCAATTCAAATTATCATTAGGTTTAGATAGATAGTTAATTAAAGGTTTTAAAATCATATATTTCAAACATAGGCAAGCTCTAAAAATGATAAAATCATTTGTTAAAAACTTCAGTTACATCTTCCTTAGCCATCCGTCTCTTCAGAGATAAAATTAATTGTTCCAATCTAGTAAGCAACGAAAGAAATCGTCGACAAAGGGTGAAATATGAACATAAATGGTAAGTTTTGAATTTACCCTATTTATCTTGAATGTAGGATCTCTTGACCCACTAAAACTCAGTTCACAGTGTTTTATGAAAAATAATGGCTGAAATTGAATGTCTTAATTTACATTTAATGCAATTAAGAATGGTTTAAATTATGACTGATGAACAGCACACACAGATGTCAGTCAGTTTCATCAGAATAAATTGAAGTCAGTGTCAATGAATGCTCCACTGATAAATCCCACTTTACATAAAATTAATAAAAATAAGGAAATATAATCCTTAACTAATTGCAAAATGGTCAGGAATTCCCCTAAATTTTGGGGGGGAAATTCATGTAACTGAGAAAACTGCAGTATTGTTTGGAAAATATTGGGTCATTTTTAATAGATAATACACAAATATTCCATCAGCAAGCAGCCCTAAAGAGGTATAGGATACAAACTTCTACACTGAGTTATGCAAATATTCATGGTGGGAGGAAAAAAAAAATCCACCAAGAAAAAGAAGAGGAGGAACATAAGGAGGAGGAAGCAGTTAAAAATGAGGATGAGGAAGAGAAAGAGGGGAAGACACTGGAATAACCTTTTTGAAATAAATGCATTGGGCAGAACTTTTTTCAGGTTGCTACACTCCCAAGTTTTCTCAGCTAGCCTCAACCATAACACTGCATTCACATCTTGCTTCATAAAACTGCTCCAAGGTTTTGCTGGAAATGATGCCCTCCGTCAGTGTTTTAATGCCAAACTAGGAAGACTGTGGTCTTGACTGCTGGCTGGATTCTTAGCTCACAGAGAGCACTCTGTTCCTCCATGGTAGACTTTGAAGCTTTGTGGATCGGAGCAGATGTTGCTGCTTTTGAAGTTAATAGAAACTTTATGGACCATTTTTCACTCTCTCGTCCAGGAGCAAATGTCAGCTTTATTCAAAATCTGAATTCTTGGCTCAGGTACTAATTGCTCTTAATGTGTTTAAATCCCAATTCTCAGGGAAAGGGGGAAAGTGTTTTTCCAATGGAAGAAACTGGGTTAATATTTGCATTCTTAGTGCCTGGATAAGCAAGAAAAATGGTAGGCTTCTGAGCCACACCATTCTGCAAGCAACCACAGAAGGCCTAAAAACCACGTTTCTCTAGGCTTAGTGGGTTAATGTGTTCAGGATGAAATCAATCTTGAAAAACCAAAGAATATGAAAGGGAGTTAGGAAGATAGGCTAAAAAGGGGAGAAGAACGTTCACTTTATAAAAGTTATCTTAGTAACAACGCTATTCCTATTGCTGCTTGTACAGCACTTTGGAACTAACAATGCACATCCATTGTATGATACACTACTTTTTCATGTCATTCTACCCACTTCACAAATGAGTAAAGTACTCAGAAATTAAGAGACACAGCAGCAAGTGGCAATGCTGAAACTTGAATCAAGGTCTTTTGTCTCCAAATCTTGTGTTCAAATTACATGTATCTGTTCTAGCTATGTGAATTAACAGCAATCTTAAAAGCTCTCAAGAGTATTCAGCAATTGTTGCTGCTTTACAAAAGCCATAATTCTAAAAAAGTGTTACTTCAAGGGCCTTTTATTTGGTTTCATGTTGTGAACTTTTAACCCAATTTGGAACTCCTACCATCTTATAAATAGTGTTGAGTCATTATAGACATTTTCCAATGACAATTTTTTACCTACCAATTTCCTGACATTTTTTCAAGAATAAATGAAATGGCCGGGTGCGGTGGCTCAAGCCTGTAATCCCAGCACTTTGGGAGGCCGAGACGGGCGGATCACGAGGTCAGGAGATCGAGACCATCCTGGCTAACACGGTGAAACCCCGTCTCTACTAAGAAGTACAAAAAACTAGCCGGGCGAGGTGGCGGGCGCCTGTAGTCCCAGCTACTCGGGAGGCTGAGGCAGGAGAATAGCGTAAACCCGGGAGGCGGAGCTTGCAGTGAGCTGAGATCCGGCCACTGCACTCCAGCCTGCGCCACAGAGCGAGACTCCGTCTCAAAAAAAAAAAAAAAAAAAAAAAAAGAATAAATGAAGACAAGATCAATCTTAAGGAGAGTGGATGAATAGGTAGCCAGTCATCCAATGTACTGAAAAGTTTGCTTATCAAGACCATCTTCCCCACTATAGTGAAATTTTACCATTTCCGAAACAATGGTTTCAATCAAGGCAGTGTCTCAAAGTAGTCAATTTCATTAAACAATCCCTCAAGCTAGTTGTTTGGCGTTTATTTCTCAAAATATCTGTTAGAGATTGAGTTTTTCAGGAATCCAAAGTATTTCATTTCATTGTGTATCTTTCATTAGATCAGTCTATCTTTCAATAGATCAGTCTATCTTTCATTAGATCAAATTCAACAGTGATGTATAAAACAGGGTCTCTGCAATATGCACAAAGGAGTGAGCAGTTCCTATGTATTTCCTATGCTTTCTCTTCCTTTCTTCCAATCTCCCTCTCCTAGCATACCAATCAAAGTAAAAGAGCATGTACTCATTCACTCACAGTTGTACATGATGCCACAGAGCCACAATTCAGACATGTCACTACCCTCAAAGAACTTACAAGGTTCCTTCCTCTCCAGGACAGAGCTGTTTTCACTACTTTTGCCCAGCTACCTGCAAGGCTTAGGGGATCCAGAAACTAATGGGATATTAAGAGACTAAACTAGCACAAGTAAATTAGGCCTGACCTAATTTACTACCAGATTCTCTTTCTCTCTCTCTCTGTTAAATTTTACTTTAAGTTCTGGGATACATGTGCTGAATGTACAGGTTTGTTACATAGGTATACATGTGCCATGGTGGTTTGCCGCACCTATCAGATTCTCTTAATATAATTAGTTTCTGAAGACATTACCAGAACATTTATAGACTCCACTCATATAGGAATTACAGGTTATTCAACTTTATTCTCCAAATATGCAGAAGGGACCACAGAAGAATGAGATATGCAGCTTATCCCAAATTGCAAATTCTGCTAGATCTTCCCCTACTAACTCTTCATGGTACCTCCTTTTTCTTTCCATAGGCTGAAGAATTGTTCTGCTTGCAGCCACAGAATTTCCAACTATAGCCACTAAAGTATGCACAGCATCAGCTTTAAAGCTCAGAAGTGCATCCCAGATTTATAGAATGTGGGGGAGATAAGGGGGGAAAGAGATTGAAAGAGACTAACTTCAGAAATTTCCACCAGAACTAAATGTGGTCTAGACAGCATCAAACACACTACTCCACCCCTTTCCAATACCTCTCCCTCAACACCTCTCTAAGCAGTATTTGAGTAAGTTCATGAGAGACGTTATAACCTCTGTTAATTAACCTTATTTTCATATCCACCATCACAGGCGACTTTTTTAGAAGAGAGAACCCTGGTCTCATTATTGCTTGCTTCCTCCCCAGGTTTCTCCATCCACCCCAGGTAAGTGACTTTTCACAACAAGTTCCATTTCAGTTAAAATTCCTGGCCTGGTGCGATGGCTTACGCCTGTAATCCCAGCACTTTGGGAGGCCAAGGCAGGCAGATCACCTGAGGTCAGGAGTTCCAGACCAGCCTGGCCAACATGGTAAAACCCCGTCTCTACTAAAAATATAAAAATTAGCTGGGCATGGTGGCTCGTGCCCGTAGTCCCAGCTACTCAGGAGGCTGAGGCAGGAGAATTGCTTGAACCCGGGAGGCAAAGGGTGCAGTGAGCTGAGATCACACCACTGCACTCCAGCCTGGGCAACAGAGCGAGACTCCATCTCAAAATAAATAAATAAATAAATAATAAATAAAATTCCTATTTGGGCAGTGATTGTGTTTAGCAAACTGGTTTCTGACTCACCTCTTATTCCACACCAAGCTCCTGGAGACATATCGGGTGTGCAGCCAGCAGTCAAGAGGGAGGAGGTTAGACATTGTAAGTATTCTGTGTGGGTGACGTATAAGCCAATAAACACTATGTAGGTTTTTTATGTATATTTTTTTCATTTGACTTCAAAGGATCATGACTCAATGTTATTTCTCATATTGAAGAATCTAAGGCTAATGCTTTGACTTGATTTTAAAGACTGAATTTTTTCTGCTGGTATAAATAGTATGGACACAGTAAAAGTACTTGAGAGAGCCTAATGAACCATTTCTTACACCCCATTACCTTTAGTCTGATATGACTGAGAGTGCAGGCACTAATTATCCTCTCTTTCACAGACACCGACATAGATCTACAGTAGGTCTTAAAACACAATTTCCCATACAACTCAACATTTCCATGCATAATACATTCCTGTATTTTTCTCCTTGTCATAGTTTAAACACGAAAGTCCAGGTTCTTGTCTTCCCACAACTTTGTCTAAATACAAAGGATATAGAGTTAATAATACTTCTTAATCTCCAGAGACCAAATATAAAATTATGCACAACTAGAAATGAGGCGTTAAAAATAAATTACAAAAATCACATTTCATAAAAGCCTCCATCCATGGGAGAACAACCTAAAATGCATTTAGAAAATTAAAAAAAAAAAAACATATCTTATTTCCTACTGGGATATAGGAACAGTTTTGTCACACTGAAACTTATTTATAATGTATTAGATATATACTGCAGTATAGTGTCTAGTGTAATGAACATGCTTTCTCCTATCATTATACCACTCTAACTTGTGAAAGAAATACCTTCATAGTTTCCAAAAGAAAAAGAGGAAAAGAATAAGCTATGACACTAATACCAGAGTTGATATAGTGAGAAATAGGAAAGAACTTTGCAATGAGATAATTTAGAAACCTATACAGTATATTTGAATGTAGACAGTTAAGATAATATAGACATTTATGAAGGAGATATGTAAGGCCACAGCAAGCCATGTGCTTTCAGTATTTAAGCATCCTCCTACATGACATGTTGCGTAGTTCTGGTAAGGATTTTAGTGGTGAGAGGGAAGTCCTTTATCATACAGCAGAAACTGAAAAGAGATCAAAGCATGAGGGAAAACCTTAGGGCAGACATCCCAGTTGAAATAATGCTAGCACACCAAATAAGTTGCAGGTGTGCTCAGGTGTGTATCCTATTGAAACACTTAGGATACACAGGGAGGAGTCCCTGATACCAGTTGTGCAACCTGTGCACCCCCAGCGTACAGGAAAAATACTATCCTTTTTTTTCCTGTGTGTCATGATGTAGAAAAATGTTGGGAAGTATTACAAGAGAAACTTCTCTGTTCATACAGTAACCTTGACGAAGAACTGAGACTTTCCTCATGGAATTTGTGCATGAAGAAATGGAAGAAGCAAGATTTATTTTCTGCACTATCATATATTCCTATAGTTGAGCAAAAAGAGCCTAAAAATGCATTGAGTCTACAAAATCCTTGATCCCAAGAACCATAAAGTGACAAAGCTAATGTCTGTGGTTCTGAGTACTCAGGCTATGCTGACAGGCAGTCAGTCGGTCATACAAGAATAAAATGAACCATCTGGATGGAGTCTTTCTGACACCACAGACAGAGATTTAATAGTTCTCTCCTAGATAACCTCTTATCATGCTGTAATACTTCATAGCATGTCTTACACAGTGAATAACTATTTGCGATGTGACAAAACACACCCTTACTCTCTTTCCCTCTTAGAAGAACCCCTCGATCTCTGTTCAGCCCCATTCCCTCCTGTCTCCCAAAAATCATTGTCTCTTTTGCCTATTTTTCTGCTTATCCTTCTGGTCCTTTCCCTTACATATTAACATGCACAATTCTCCCACACCTTCAATCCCCTCCTCAACCTGACACCTCTTCTAACTATTGTCTTATGTCTGCTTCCTTTCACATTAAGTTCCTCAAAATATGGCTCTACACACACTGTCCACTTCCTAATGTCCCATTGACTTCTTGACCTTCTGCAGTCTGATTTCTAGCCCAAAACACTGACCATGGCAACACCATTTATGACCCCTCACTGCCAAATATTGCTTGACCTAATATAAGCCACTCTCTCCCTAAACTCAGGTCTCTTACTCATTTATTCTGTTCTCTGTTCCCCACTTCTTGAATCTCTTTCTCGCACCACCATGATCTCTAGCTACCTCATCTCAGATCTCTTTATGGCCTCCTTTACCTCTTTAAGAGTTAGCATTAGCTAGGTTTCTGTTCTTGGTCCTTTTTCTTTCTCACATTGTTCACACTCTTTCTGGGCAGTTCCACTTGGATACTTCACAGGTAGCACAACTAAACATGGCAAATCTGCATCAACTATCTTTCCTCAAATGCTACTCCCTGCTCGCTCCTATCATCCTGATTTTTGGTTAATGACATCACTCTCAGACTAATTACCTAAGCCAGAAATTTGAGAGTTATATTAAAGTTATTTTTAATATTCATTTTTGTGGTTAGAAGCAACAACAATTGAACTCCACACAGCATAATAATTTTTAGGTAGGTGGGTATTGAAAGGATACTGCCATATTTCACAGAATCAAAGGAAGAGTTGACATTGGAAGTGAAGGAAACAGGACATGACTGGGGACTTCACAAGAAGACCATGATTTTTCTCCTCAGCCCAGCCACAAAATAACTCCCAGTGTCTGCCTTCTGTGTTCTCAATTTCTTTCATATTCTCAGGGGAAAAAACTGTGTTGGGCAAGCTTGGGTCATGTGTCACTTTTAGGTCAATCAGCGAAGTTCTAAAAACTGGAAGAATAAATTCGCAATTCATATACCAACAAGGAATTTGTACCACAATGTAAAAAAGATTTCCTACAAAACAATATCCTCACACCATCCCACTCCCCTGCCCCCTTCCCAGAAAAAGAAAAATGGGCAAAGGAAATAAAGATAATTTTCAAAATAGGAAACAAGTATCATCAATAAAATATGAGAAATTGCTCAATCTCGGTAGTAATCAAGAGATGCAAATTAATAAAACAAAGAGAATCATTTCACACTAATCAGAATTGCAAAATATTATCAGTTCTGATAACACAAACTATTGCTGAGGAGGGAGGGAATACAAATTCATCTAAATACTTCAAAGAGTATATTGGCGATATTAAATAAAGTTGGTCATATGGTTACACAACTGAGAAATTTCACTGCTAGATGTTTACCCTAGAGAAACTTTACACATGTGCACTAGGAGATATATACAAGAATATACATTGCAGCACTGTTCCTAATTAAAGAGTGAAAGCAACCTCAGTAGGCAAATAGCTAAATAAAATCTCTTTTATTCATAAAATAGAATAATATATAGTAGTGGTAGAATTATATACAGTAGTGAAAATGAGTTAACTAGAACTATATATATACATCAACAAGGATAGATTTTTTTTAAATGTTGAGAGATCAAAGGAGTCCTGAGAGATCAGCTTCCAGCATGACAGTGTGACAGCATGAGGAGTTCCATTGACCCACCCTCAGTGACACTGGTGAAATTATTAAAAAGCAATCATTTAGGGCCTCTGGAAATGCTCCTGGGCGAAAACAGCAAATGAAGAAACATCTGTTAGGGAAAACCTGTAAATTCAGTAAAAAAGCCAGAGTCTGTGTTATTTGACCCAAGAGTGCTCTCTCCCTCCTGCTCCCAGCTCAATAAGACAGAGACTCCACTCAACATTGCTGCAGCTCAGAACACAGGGCTCTCTACCCCCACCTCCCAGTTGGAGGGCTTGCTTTCCTACATGAGAAACCTAGCATTTCCATCCAACCCCTAGCAACCTGTTACTGAGGCTAAGTACTGGGGAACTGTGGTCAAAAACTGAGGGCTCCCTTCTCTCCAGCCCCAACTCCTGGAATATAGGCCCTATCTCAGCACATCTAAGATACTGGAATGCTGATTGGCCTTGCCCCAGCTCATGAGGCAGTGGTTCCATGCCAGGAAAGGCAAGCCAAGAGGACCTCAGGCTGCTGGACCCCTTCCACTGAGTGTTCAGTTCCTAAACAGAGTTGTCACTCAGAGAGAAGCTTTTCTTTGTCCCCATCCCCAGCTCCGGAGCACTGGTTCAGAGACTTCACTTGTGAGGAGAAGCAGGCCTGATCTCTTCGCAAGTGAACTGGTTGCATTTGTAACAGGGCGCAGGTACCCTCAAGAACAGGAGAGGTTGTGGTGAAATGCAATTGGAAGGAGATT
Source organism: Theropithecus gelada (assembly GCF_003255815.1). Taxonomy (NCBI): domain Eukaryota; kingdom Metazoa; phylum Chordata; class Mammalia; order Primates; family Cercopithecidae; genus Theropithecus; species Theropithecus gelada. The sequence continues at coordinate 73,036,818 of NC_037673.1, forward strand.
CATGGATTTAATGAAGATACAGACTAGACTGTAAGTGACTAGTTCGCAAGAAGGAAACATGGAATAAGAAAGCTGGGAGAAGCTCTCCTGTGATCAGAACAAATATCAAACACTGACCTCAGAAACTACAGATGTTCCTCGACTTATTATGGAGTTATATCCCAATAAACCCATTGTAAGTTGAAAATATCACAAGTCAAAAGTGCATTTAATACACCTAACCTACTGAACATCATAGCTTAGCTTAGCCTAACTTAAAAATGCTCACTCAGGGCCGGGCGCGGTGGCTCAAGCCTGTAATCCCAGCACTTTGGGAGGCCGAGACGGGCGGATCACGAGGTCAGGAGATCGAGACCATCCTGGCTAACACGGTGAAACCCCGACTCTACTAAAAAAAATACAAAAAACTAGCCGGGCGAGGTGGCGGGCACCTGTAGTCCCAGCTACTCGGGAGGCTGAGGCAGGAGAATGGCGTAAACCCAGGAGGCGGAGCTTGCAGTGAGCTGAGATCTGGCCACTGCACTCCAGCCTGGGCCACAGAGCGAGACTCCATCTCAAAAAAAAAAACAAAACAAAACAAAACAAAAAAAAATGCTCACTCAGAACACTTACCTTAGCCTACAGCTAGGCAAAATCATTTAACATGAAGCCTATTTTATAACAAAGTGTTGAGTATCTCATGTAATTTATTGAGTACTGTCCTGAAAGTGAAAAACAGAATGGCTCACTACCACTGCCCAGCATTGCAAGAGTATCATATTGCGAATCGCTAACCCGAGAAAAGATCGAAATTCAAAATGCAAAGTACAGTTTCTACTAAATGCATATTATTTTGCACTATTGTAATGTCAAAAAAATCATAAGTCAAACCATCACAATTTGGATACAGTTGCAGAGCAATTTGTAGCCCCAGGGAATTGTAGAAAACAATAGAGACATTAGCCATAATGTCACAGAGTTTAAGAGGCTTAACACTGTAGGGAGCGAGGTGGTAGAGGGTAGGATTCACTCAAATATACCAGTGAGTCAGAAAACAAGCAAACCAAACAACAGCAAGATCTGGGGGAGGGGAGTTTAGTATCCAGAGTACTAAATATATTATTTAAAATGTCCATTTTCCAAATAAAAAATGCAAGTCATACAAAGAAACAGGAAAGTATGGCCCATACATCTGAGAGCAGGCAACAGAAACTGCTGGTGAGAGCAACCAGATGTTGGATTTAATGGAAAAGACTTCAAAGTAGCCATTATAAATATGTTAACAGGACTAAAGGAAAGCATAATTAAAGAAGTAAAGGGCCAGGCATGGTGGCTCACACCTGTAACCCCAGTACTTTGGGAGGCTGAGGTGGGCGAATCACCTGAAGCCAGGAATTCAAGACCAGCCTGGCCAATATGGCGAAACCCTGTCTCTACTAAAAATACAAAAATTAGCCAGGCCTGGTGGCGGGAGCCTGTAATCCCAGCTACTCAGGAGGCTGAGGCAGGAGAATCACTTGAACCCAGGAGGTGGAGGTTGCAGTGAGCCAAGATCGCGCCACTGCACTCCAGTCTAGGTGACAAGAGCAAAACTACGTCTCAAAAAAAAAAAAAAAAAAAGAAGTAAAGAAAGCTATGATCATAATGTCTCATCAAATAGATTATATCAATAAAGAGATAGAAACTATAAAAAAGAGCCAAACAAAAATTCTGAAATTAAAAAGTATAATAAAAGAAAATTTAAAAATTCACTACAGAGGTTCCATAATAGATTTGGACTGGCAGAGAAAAAAACAGTGAACTTGAAGATAAATCAATTGAGATTATGTAAGCCAAAGAAAGAAAAAGGGATGAAGAAAAATGAGCAGAGCCTCAGAGAAATGTGGGGCATGACTAAGCTTGCCCACCATGTGTAATGGGAGTAGCAGAAGTAGAGAAGAAAGAAAAAGGAAAAGAAAAAATATTAGAAGAAACAATGGCTGAAGCCTTCTCAAATTTATTGAAAAACATTAACTTACATACCCAAGAAGTACAATGATTCCAAGTAGGATAAATTCAAAGAGATCCGTAAATAGACACATCACACTAAAAATGCCAAAATCAGAGACCAGGAGAAAACTTTGAAAGTAGCAAGAGAAAAATGACTCATCATTTACAAGTGATTAACAGCAAACTATACAACAAAAATCAATAAGATTAACAGCAACTACACAACAAAAGCAACGGAGACCATAAGATAGTAGAGTAACATATTCAAAGTGCTTAAAAAAAAAAAAAAAAACCCTGTCAAACAAGAATCCTATATACAGCAAAAGCTATCTTTCAAAAAATAAGTTACAATAATGACTTTTCCAGAAAACAGAAACTGAGATAATTTGTTACTAGTAGATCTTCCATACAAGAAATACTAAAGTCCTACATGCTGAAAACAAGTGACTGTTGGGGGAAGTCAGGGACCCCGAACGCAGGGATCGGCTGAAGACGACGCAGAAGAACATAAACTGTGAAGATTTCATGGACATTTATTAGTTCCCCAAATTAATACTTTTATAATTTCTTACACCTGTCTTTACTGTAATCTCTGAACATAAATTGTGAAGATTTCATGGACACTTATCACTTCCCCAGTGAATATCCTTGTGATTTCCTATGCCTGTCTTTAATCTCTTAATCCCGTCACCTTCTTTGGAAACTGAGGAGGATGAATGTCGCCTGAGGACCCTGTGATTGTGTCAACTGCACAAATTGTTTGTAGAGCGTGTGTGTTTGAATATGAAATCTGGGCATCTTTTTTTTTTTTTTTTTTTTTGACACGGAGTTCCCCTCTGTCTCCCAGGCTGTGGCGCAGTGGCCGGATCTCAGCTCACTGCAAGCTCCGCCTCCCGGGTTCACGCCATTCTCCTGCCTCAGCCTCCCGAGTAGCTGGGACTACAGGCGCCCGCCACCTCGCCCGGCTAGTTTTTTGCATTTTTTAGTAGAGACGAGGTGTCGCCGTGTTAGCAAGGATGGTCTCCATCTCCTGACCTCCTGATCCACCACTCTTGGCCTCCCAAAGTGCTGGGATTACAGGCTTGAGCCACCGCGCCCGGCCGAAATCTGGGCATCTTTAAAAAAAACAGGATAACAGCGATGTTCAGGGAACAAGACAGGTAACTGAACTGGCCGCCGGTGAGCCGGAGGGAAACAGAGCTATATTCCTCCTCTTTCATAAGCAAATAGGAGAAATATCGCTGAATTCTTTTTCTCAGCAAGGAACATCCTTGAGAAAGAGAATGCGCCCTGAAGCTAGGGCTATAGACCGCCCCTTTTTAAGGCATCCCGTCTCTTATGGTGGAAGCCCAAGGGATGAAATAAGCCCCGTCTCCTATAAGGCTCCCAGGCTTACTAGGATGGGAAAATTGCCACCTAATAAATTGTGGTCAGACAGGTTACCTGCTCTCAAACCCTGTTTCCTGATAAGATGTTATCAATGACAATGCGTGCGGGAAACTTCATTAGCAATTTTAATTTCTCCTCATCCGGTGGTCCTGTGATCTCACCCTGCCTCCACTTGCTTTGTGATATTTTATTACCTTGTGAAGTATGTGATCTCTGTGGCCCACACCCTATTCGTGCACTCCCTCCCCTTTGAAAATCGCTAATAAAAACTTGCTGGGTTTAGGGCTGGGGAACATCACGGATCCTGCCGAGGTGTGATGTCTCCGCCGGACACCCAGCTTTAAATTTCTCTCTCTTGTGCTCTTTCTCTTTATTTCTCAACCCAGCCGAGACACGGGAAATAGAAAAGAACCCATGTTAAATAACGGGAGCGGGTTGTCCCGATAAGTGACCCGGGATGGTAATTCAAACACATGCACTCACAAACATTGTGAAGTTAATTATGTAATCAGAAAAGAAGTATAACTGCATATTTTCCCCTTTCTCTTCACTGATTTAAAAATTAATTGTATAAAATAAGATGTATATAATGTATTGTTGGGCCTATAACATATTGAAATATAATATATGTGTAATATATTTGCTAATGGCAGCAAAAAAAATGTGAGTGGAAATTAGGCTACATTGGGCTAAGGAAATGACCACAAATTGATGATTGTAAAAATGTATTATTAGGTTTGTGACATCAATAGCTATAATATGTAGAACAATAATGCTACAAAAATAGAAGAAAAAGAATAGAGTTATATAGGAGTAACACTGATAGATAGACATTACTGAAATTAAACAAGTATAAATCTGAAGTTTATTCTGATAAGTAAATGTGTACATGGTGTATTAGTTTGTTCTCACACTGCTAATAAAGACATACCCTAGACTGGGTAATTCATAAGGAAAAGAGGTTTAATTGACTCACAGTTCAGCATGGCTGGGGAGGCCTCAGGAAATTTACAATCATGGCAGGAGGCACCACTTCACAGGATGGCAGGAGAAAGAATGAGTGCCCAGAGAAGGAGAAAGCCTCTTATAAAACCATCAGATCTCATGTGAACTCACTCACTATCTCGAGAACAGCATGGGAGAAACTGCCCCCATGATTCAATTATCTCCACCTGGTCCTGCCCTTGACACATAGGGATTATTACAACTCAAGGTGAGATTTGGGTGGGGACACAGAGCCAAACCAAATCATATGGTAAATCCTAGAGCAACCACAAAAAATCACAAGAAAATATAGTGAAAAAAATCATGAAAGAAATGAAAATACTACCTTAGAAAATATACGCTTAATGCAAAAGAAAGCAGTACAAAAGAAATGGAACAAAAAAATATAAAAAATAAAAAGTAGGCAGGGCATGGTGGCTCATGCCTGTAAATCCAGCACTTTGGCAGGCCAAGGTGGGTGGATCACGAGGTCAGGAGATCAAGACCATCCTGGCTAACACTGTGAAACCCCATCTGTACTAAAAATACAAAAAAATTAGCCAGGCGTGGTGGCAGGCGCCTGTAGTCCCAGCTACTTGGGAGGCTGAGGCAGGAGAATGGCCTGAACCTGGGAGGTGAAGCTTACAGTGAGCCGAGATTGCGCTACTGCACTCCAGCCTGGGCGATAGAGCGAGACTCTGTCTCAAAAATAAATAAATAATAAAAAATAAAATAAAAATAAAAAGTAAAATGACAGATGAAAACTCAACTATAGCAGTAATAATATTAAACATAAATGGATTAAACAATCCAATCAAAAGGATTGTCAGACTGGATAAAAAAATATGATCTACAGGAGACATACTTTAGATTCAAATACAGAAATAGATTGAAAGTAAAAAGGTAAAAATTATATATTATGCAAACAGCAATCACTTAAAAACTGAATAACAGATACTACTACTAACAGACTAAAGAGACCTTAAAACAAAAAATATTATCAGAAATAAAGAAGGACATTTTATAATGATAAAAGGTCAATCTATCACGAAGATATAATAATTATAAACATATATGCTTCTGAAATGGAGCACCAAGATGCATAAAGCAAAAACTGACATAAATGAAGGGAGAAACAGATAATTCAACAATTATAACTGGAGGCTTCAATATCCCACTTTTAATAATGGATAGAACAACTCGACAGAAAATCAACAAGAAAACAGAAGACTTGAGAAACCCTATAAACCAACTACACATAACAGACTTCTAGAGACCACTTCACCCAACAATAACGGTATACATTCTTCTCCAGTGAATGTGGAGGATTCTTCAGTAGACCATATGCTAGGCCACAAAATGAATCTCAGTAAATTTAAAAAGATAGGAATAATACAATGTATGTTCTCCAAACATAATGGGATGAAATTAGAAATCAATAGTGGGAAAAAATGGGAAAACTCAAAAATACATGGAAATAAAGCATACTCCTAAATAACCCAAGGCTTAAAGAAGAAATCAAAAAGGAAATCATGAAATACTTTCAGATGAATGAAAAGAAAGACTTCATACCAAAATTCACGGGCTGCAGCTAAAGCAGTGCTTAGAAGGAAATACATAACTGCAAAAGCCCACATTAAAGAAGAAAGATCTCAAATCAATAACCTCACCTAACACCTTAAGATACTTGAAAAAGAAAAGCAAACTAAGCCTGAAGCAAAAGAAGAAAATAAGTAATAAAATTCGATGAAAGATAAATGAAACAATTTTTTTAATTAGAGAAAATCAATGAAATCAAAAGACAGTTGTTCGATAAGATCAACAAAATTGACAAACGTTTTGCTAGATTAACAGAGAGTGAAGGGAGGACTCAACTTACTAGAATCAGACATGAAAGAGGGAAGATTACTACCAAACTCATAGAAGTAAAAAGAATTATCAAAGAATATTATGAACAATTATATGCAGTAGATTACATAACTTAGATGAAATGGACAAAATTCCTAAAAGACACAAATTACCAACTCTGGCTCAACAAGAAAGTAGGCAATTGCATAGACATATAACAAGTGCAGAGGCTGAATTGGTAATTTAAAAACTACCCACAGGCCAAGTGCCATCCCGGTTATCTCAACACTTTAAGAGGCCAAGGCAGGTGGAAAACTTGAGCTCAGGAGTTCAAGACCAGTCTGAGCAATATGGTGAAACTCCATCTCTCCAAAAAAAAAAAAAAACAAACAAACAAAATTAGCCAGGTATAGTGGCCCATGTCTGTAGTCTCAGCTACTCAGGAGGCTGATGTGAGGATCACTTGAGCCAGGGAGGCAGAGGTTGCAGTTAGCTGAGATCGTACCACCACACTCCAGCCTGGGTGACAGAGTGAAATCCTATCTCAGAAAAAAAGAAAAAAAAAAGCTACCCACATATACATTGCATGTCTGTATCAAAACATATAGGTACCCCATAAATATATACTCCTATTATGTATCCATAATAATTAAAAATTAAAAAAAAACTACCAACAGTGAAATTCCCAGGCCCAGTTGACTTCACCACTGAATTTCATCAACCATTAAAGAAGTAATACCAGGCTGGGCGCGGTGGCTCAAGCCTGTAATCCCAGCACTTTGGGAGGCCAAGGCGGGTGGATCACAAGGTCAGGAGTTTGAGACCAGCCTGGCCAATATGGTGAAACCCTGTCTCTACTAAAAACACAAAAATAGCCGGGCGTGGTGGTGGGCGCCTGTAATCCCAGCTACTCGGGAGGCTGAGGCAGGAGAATTGCTTGAACCCCTGGACGACAGAGTGAGACTCTGACTCAAAAAAAAAAAAAAAAAGAAGTAATACCAATTCCAAAAAAATAGCAAATGGGGGACCACTTCCATTCTCCCAACTCATTTTATGAGGCAAGTATTACTCTGATACCAAAACCAGACAAATACATCACAGGAAAGGAAAATTACAGGCCAATATCTTTATAAATATGGATGCAAAAATTCTCAACAAAATACTAGCAAACCAAATCCAGCAACATATGCAATGACCAAGTGAGACTAATCCCAAAAATGCAAGGTTGACTTGACTTCCAAAAATAAATTAATGTAATACATCATATCATTAGAATAAAAGAATAAAAAACCTGCATAATCATCTCAATAGATGCAGAATAATCATTTGACAAAATCCAACACCCTTTTATGATAAAGACGCTCAACAGACTAGGAATAGAGAAGAATTTCCTCAACTTAATAAAAGACATCTGTGAAAAAAACATAGCCAACATCAATCTCACTGGTGAAAGAAAGACTGGATGCTTTCTTCCTAAGATCAGGAACAAAATGAAGAGGTTCATTCTGACCATTTCTATTCAACATTGTACTGGAGGTTACAGACAGGGCAATTAAGGAAGAAAAAGAAATAAAAGGCATATAGATTAGAAAGGAAAAAGTCAAATTATCTTTATTTGCAGATGATATAGCCTGGTATGTAGGAAATCCTAAGGAATACACTAAAAAATTATTAAAACTCATAAATGAGTTGAGCAAGGTTGCAATAAACCAAAATCAGTTTTTTTTATCCTTGCAATGAAATATTCAAAAATGAAGTTAAGAAAGCAATTTAACTTATAATAGCATCTTAAAGAATAAAGCATTAAATTTAAGAAGTAAATAATTTTCAGAAGACAAATAAATTTAAGAAGACAATTAAACAAATTTAAGAAGACAAAGACTTGAAATTAAAAAATACAAATACAACCAACTGATCTTCGACAAAGCAAACAAAAACATAAAGTGAGGAAAGGACACCCTTTCCAACAAATGGTGCTGGGATAATTGGCTAGCCAAATACTTATAGCCAACTGATCTTCACAAAAGCAAACAAAAATATAAAATGGGGGAAAAGACATCCTATTCAGCAAAGGTGCTGGGATAATTGGCAAGCCACATGTAGGAGAATGAAACTGGATCCTCATCTCTTACCTTATACAAAAATCAACTCAAGATGGATCAAGGACTTAAACTTAAGACCTGAAACTATAAAAATTCTAGATGACAACATTGGAAAAACCCTTCTAGACGTTGGCTTAGGCAAGGATTTCATGACCAAGAGCTCAAAAGCAAATGCAATAAAAACAAAGATAAATAGCTGGGACCTAATTAAACTAAAGAGCTTTTGCACAGCAAAAGAAACAGCAGAGTAAACAGACAACCCACACAGTGGGAGAAAATCTTCACAATCTATACATCTGACAAAGGACTAATATCCAGAATCTACAACAAACTTAAACAAATCAGTGAGAGAGAAAAAAAAAAGATCCCATCAAAAAGTGGGCTAAGGACATGAATAGACAATTCTCAAAAGAAGATATACAAATGGCCAACAAACATATTAAAAAATGCCCAACACTAATGATCAGGGAAATGCAAATCAAAACCACAATGTGATATCACCTCACTCCTGCAAGAATGGCCATAATCAAAAAATCAAAAAACAGTGTATATTGGCATGGATGTGGTGAACAGGGAACACTTCTACGCTGCTGGTGGAAATGTAAACTAGTACAGCTGCTATGGAAAACAGTGTGTAGATTTCTTAAACAACTAAAAGTAGAACTATCATTTGATCCAACAATCCCTACTGGGTATCCACCCAGAGGAAAAGAAGCCATTATTCTAAGAAGATACTTGCACATGCATGTTTACAGCAGCACAATTCACAGTTGCAAAATCGTGGAACCAACCCAAATGCCCATCAATCAATGAGTGGATAGAAACTGTGGTATACATATACAGTGGAATACCATGCAGCCATAAAAAGGAATGAATTAACAGCATTCACAGTGACCTGGATGATATTGGAGACTATTTTTCTGAGTGAAGTAACTCAGGAATGGAAAATCAAACATCATATGTTCCCACTGATATGTAGGAGCTAAGCTATGAGAATGCAAAGGCATAAGAATGATACCATGGACTTTGGGAACCTGGGGGCAAGAAAGGGAGGAGGGCGAGGAATAAAATACTACAAATATGGTTCAGTGTGTATTGCTTGGGTGATGGGTACACCAAAATCTCACAAATTACCACTAAAGAACTTACTCATATAACCAAATACCACCTGTACCCCAATAACTTATGGGAAAAAAAATACATATAGTTTGCTCTTTTTAATTTAAAATTTATTGAACTTTGAACAATTCAAGTAATATAACTCTATCTAAGACTTCATAAGCCATGCAAGTATATACTGCATTTTAAACATTTTAAGAAATGTTTTAAAAATTAGAAACTAAACCATGACAGTTCAGTTAAACAAATAAAAAATAACATTTTATTTGCAAAAAAAGTTATTAAAATTGATTGTGGTGATGGATATCTGTGAATATACTAAAAACAAATTTTATACTTTATATGGGTAAATTATATGGTCTGTTAATTATATCTCATTAAAACCCTTTTACTTTTTAATTAATTAATTTATTTATTTATTTATTTTTGAGACAGGGTCTTACTCTGTCCACCCAGGTTGGAGTGCAGTGGTGCAATCACAGTCACTGCAGCCTCTACCTTCTGGGCTCAGTTGATCCTCCCACTTCAGCCTCTCCAGTAATTGAGACTACAGGTGTGTGCCATCATGCCCAGCTAAGTTTTGTATTATTTGTAGGGACAGGGTTTCACCATGTTGCCAGGCTGGTCTTGAACTCCTGGACCCAAGCAATCTGCCCACCTTGGCCTCCCAAAGTGCTGGGATTTACAGGCATAGCCACCATGCCTGGCCTCAATAAAGCCGTTTTTTTTAAATGTTGAGAAAAATGAGCAAGTTGCAAAATAGTTTATATGGTATTTGGAAACATGCATGAAATCAAATTTTTTTTGCTTCTTTACTATTATCTAAACTTTTTTTTTTTTTTTTTTTTTGAGACAGAATCTTGCTCTGTCACTAGGCTGGAGTGCAGTGGTAGGATCTCGGCTCACTGCAACCTCCACCTCCCAGGTTCAAGCGATTCTCCTGCCTCAGCCTCCCAAGTAGCTGGGACTACAGGCACATGCCACTACGACCGGCCAATTTTTTTGTATTTTTAGTAGAGATGGGGTTTCACCATGTCAGCCAGGATGGTCTCAATCTCCTGATCTCGTGATCCGCCCACCTCGGCCTCGCAAAGTGCTAGGATTACAGGCATGAGCCACCACTCCCGGACTATTATCTAAACTTTTAAAATCAGATGTTTTGGTTGAAGTATCACTTACATACAGAAAAGTGCACAAATCTGAATTTTTTTTTTTTTTTTTTCTGAGATGGAGTCTAACTCTGTAGCCCAGTCTGGAGGGCAGTGGTGCAATCTTGGCTCACTGCAACCTCCACCTTCCGGATTCAAGAGATTCTCCTGCCTCAGCCTCCCGAATAGCTGGGACTATAGGCGCCCACCACCATGCCTGGCTAATTTTTGTATTTTTAGTAGAGATAGGGTTTCACCATATCGGCCAGGCTGGTCTTGAACTCCTGACCTTGTGATCCACCCGTCTTGGCCTCCCGAAGTGCTGGGATTACAGGCGTGAGCCACAGTGCCTGGCCCCCTGAATTTTTTAGAAGGTTAACCTACTCGTGAAACCACCACCCAGATCAGGATATTGAACATTTCTAGTACCCCCAAAGCTTCTCTCTTGCCCCTTCTCAGTGATTGCTCCCCAAAGGTAACCCTATTCTAAATTTTATTACCTTAGATTACTTATGCCTGTTCTTGAAGTTTATATAAGTGGTACAACCTGTATTTTTTTTTTTGTTATAGTTTCTTCTGTAAGATGGACATTTGAATTATGCTCCAGTTTTTAGCTACTACAAATAATACTTCCCTAAACCAGTCCAGTGCATGTATTTTTGGTGTATATGTATAAACACACATTTCCACTGGACATGTATCTAGGAGTCAAATTGCTGGGTCTTAAGATATGCACACATTCAGCTTTAAAACACTTCCAAATAATTTTCAGAAGTTTTATACCAAACGTATACTCTCAGAAGCAGTGTGACAGTTCCCATCTCCACTTACTCATCAACACTTGATATGGTCTATTTTGTTTCATTTTATAAATTTAGCAATTCTTGTGTATATAAAGTGTTATCTTTTGTTTTAATGTACCTTTCACATTTCAAAATTCATTTGTTGAAGCACTAATCCCCAGTACCTCAGAATGTGATTGTATTTGGAGATAGGGCCTTTGAAGAAGCAACTAAATTAAAATGAGGATGTTAAGGTGTGTCCTAATATATTGATAATATGACTGGTGTCCTTATAAAAGGAGGAGATTAGGACACACGGAGAAACCAGAAGCATGTGTGCACAGAGGGATGATCATATGAAGAAGCAGCTAGAGGGCCATCTACAAGTCAAGGAGAAAAAGGCTTCAGAGAAAACCAGTTCTACCAATAGGATCTTGGACTTTCAGCCTCCAGAACTTAAGAACATAAATTTCTATTATTTAAGCCACCCATTATGTGGACTTGATTACAGAAGCCCTAATAAACTAATATAGTCACCTTATCATATGCTTATTGGCCATTTTAAAATCCATTTTTATAAACACCTGTTCAAACAATCCATTTAAAACTAGATTATTTGTCTTTTCCTTATTGATGGTTAGTAGTTGCTTATATATTCTGGATATGAATTATTTGTCATACATATGCATTGCAAAAATCTTCCACTCAGTGATTTGCCTTTTTACCCTTTTAATGGTGTCTTTTAATTAATAGATATTCTTGGTTTCCATGAAGTCCAATATCTCATTCTTCTCTTTTATAGTTAGTACTTTGAATTCTGTTTAGAAAAATATTTGCCAAAAAAATGCTGATAAGGATATTCTCCTGTGTGATCTTTTACAAAACTGTATTGCTTCACTTTCCACATTTAGATCTGAAGTCCATATGGAAGTGATTTTTTGTGTGTAACATAAGATAAAGATGAAGATTCCTTTTTACTTCAATTTGGATATTTCCTTTTTTGGAAAAAAAATGACCCTTTCCCATGCACTTCCAAGGCAACTTTTAATTTAATCAATTATCAGTCTGTTTCTGTGTTTTCTGCTTCATCTCACTGACCTATATGGTCAATTCTCATTATTTGCAATAGCTAATAAGAAAGTTTCTGCAAACACAGAATTAGCAAATACCAAATGATTGCTCCTATGGGAATTAAAAGATTAGATTCCTGAAAGCCTCCAGTCACAACATTTGTGCCAACTGGTTAACATATAACCTTGTTTTATGTGTGTTTTTGTTTTTAAAAAAAATCTTTAATATGTATTGTTGATTCATTAACACTAAGCTCATGGCTAACAGCACTATAACTATGCCTAAAAGAAGCTTATATAACAGATACATTTTCTCAGTAGAGCACATCACAGCCTTCTTGCACTTAGGAACACCAGCAAGCACTTCAGCACTACTCTTGGGGGTCATTTAAATAGCAAAATCATCAACAAAAAACACAAAAAAGTGAAAAACGTGGCACTTGATCACAGAAAGGACACTTATTTAGATATGAGAGAAACCAACACCTTGTTCAACCTCAGCTGGTAATATGCATTTTAGGCAATTCAAATTTTTCAATGCTCTTCAAATGTCCTCTAACGACTGTGAAGCAGCAAATGTTGATTTGGGGGTTACAAATAAATTTTAGCAGGTATGTGAATTTGCAAATCTAAATCCATGAATAATGAGAATGAATTGTATATCTATATCATCCAGTTTTATTCTATCATATTTACTGTAGTTTTTTGACTTAATATCCAGTAGTATATAAATCCTTTAACTTTGTTCTTTTTCAAGACTGTCAGAGTTACTCATTTTAGAATCGGCTTATCAAGTTTTAAAAAAGCTTCCAGGGGTTTGAGATTGCATTACATTAAAAAACAAAAACAAAAAACTGACTTGGATTCTGAGTGGGATTGCAATGGATCTAGAGATCAATTTGGAGGAAACTATGTTCTCTTCCAACTCTACATATGGTATATCTTCCCATTTATTTATGGCTTTCTCTCAGAAATATTTTGGAGTTTTCTGTGTAGAGATCTCTTACATCATTTCTTAGGATTTATTCCTAAGTGTTTTCCATGGTATTACAAAAATTATGATTTTAAAATGTCATTTTATAATTCTTCACTACATAAAAATATGATTGATTTTTTTTATTTTGTTCATGCCAAATTCACTTACTAATTTTAAGTTTATCTGTACTTCTAAAATTTTATACATACATAATCATGTCATTCATGAACAATGACATTTTTATTTATTCCTTTCCAATCCTTATAGTATTTATTTTTCTTGCCATATAGCACTAGCTAAGACTTCAGTACAATTCTGAATAGAAACGGTGAGAGCTGGCACCCTTTTTTCCCTATCTCAGGAAGGAAAACTTTCAATATTTCAATATTATGTTTGATGTTTACATAATATTTTTGTAGATATTCTGTATGAGTTTTGGGTTATAGTCTTTTATTCCTAGTTTCCTAAGAGCTTTCATAAAAATGTGTTGATTTTCTATCAATGCTTTTTTTTTTTGTTTATTGAGATAATCATATGGAGGAGGTTTTTTGTCTTTTATTCTATGAATTTTATTAATGTGAATTTTATTGACTTGTTAAATGTTAAACTAACCTTGCATTCCTGGAATAAACCCAACTTGGTTGTGATATATTATCAGTTTTATAGATAGCTGGATTAGATTTGCTAATATTTTAATTCTGGATTTTTACAACTATGTGTCTCTGTTTGTTTTGATTGCCTTACCAATGTCTGCAGTGGATTAGCAGGCATCTCCTTTCACGATAGGTTCACATGACTGAGCATGTAACACCAAACAGGATGTAGAGGAAACACATCAGAGTTATTAAGACATACAACTCCCAGGAGGAGGGATACAGCCTGCCCCAAGGGACCACACAGATGGCACATGGAGGGAGAGAAAGAGGACAAAAAAAAGCAGCCTTACAAGTCGTGAAGGATAGGGCTTCCCACAGACACCTTTAATTGGGTACTTTGAGTAAAAGGTAGTGGGAAACTAGGTCAGAGCTGACAAAGAGGAAGAGCAGAGGGGAACTGAGAGTGAGCTATGTTAGATAAAATAGCTGGCAGCCAAGGAGTCTTGCTCAGGACAGCAAGGGGAAGAGCAGCTAGTAGGGACTAGTGGCCTGTGTGATAAGGGAGGAATCCTCCCTTGGAACAGGTCTATATTTCTTCCTTTCCCCTTGATAGATGTTGTGGCAACAACTTATGCTAAGTGAAATATTTTCTCATTACAATGTTAATGAGAGAGATTGGCTTGTATTTTTCCTTCTTGTATTGTCTTTGTCAGGTTTTGTTAGAAAGGTTATGCTGGTCTCATAGAATGAGTTGGAAAGTGCTCCCTCTTTTTTTGTTTTCTGGAAAAGTTTTTTTTTTTTTTTTTTTTTTTTTTTTTTTTGACGGGGTCTCGCGCTGTCGCCCCGGGTTGGGTGCGGTGGCCGGATCTCAGCTCACTGCAAGCTCCGCCTCCCGGGTTCACGCCATTCTCCGGCCTCAGCCTCCCGAGTAGCTGGGACTACAGGCGCTGCCACCTCGCCCGGCTATTTTTTGTATTTCTTAGTAGAGACGGGGTTTCACCGGGTTAGCCAGGATGGTCTCGATCTCCCGACCTCGTGATCCGCCCATCTCGGCCTCCCAAAGTGCTGGGATTACAGGCTTGAGCCACCGCGCCCGGCCGGAAAAGTTTATGTAAGACTTGGACTACCTAATGTTTGGAAATATTACTTTCAATATTAATGGAAATACATGTTTGGAAGAATTCACCAGAGAAGTCATCTGAAACTTTATTTTTCGTTCTGAGTGGTTCTTCTAATTAGACTCAATTTCTTTAATAGAAAAAAGAATTGCATTTTTTATTCCTCCTTGATTCCATTTTCTTAAGTTTTTTCAAGCAATTTTCACTTTTGTTGAAATTTTCAAATGTTTAAGTATAAATTTGTATTTGACATATAAATATATATAACATCCTCCTTATTACCTTTTTAATAATTAGGATCTATAGCGCTGTCTCATTTTGTTACTGATATTGGTCATTTGTGCCTTCTCTGTTTTTTTCCTCATCAATATTAGCAGGAGTTAATCAAATTTATTAGCCTTTTCAAATAACAACTTTCGGCTGTATTTATTTTCTCCATTGTACCTATGTTTTCTGTTCTTGCTTTCTGTTCTTATTTTTATTACTTTTCTTATTCCACTTTGGGTTAATTCACAGATCCTTTACTAATTTCATGAGATAGATACTTAGTTTGCTGATAGCCAGCCTTTCTTTTTTCCAGTATGTGTGTTTAAAGCTGTAAGCATCCCATTAAGCCTGGCTTTCGCTGTATCTCATAAGTTTTAATCTGCTGTATTTTTATTATTGTATAGCTCAATGTTTTCTAATTTCCAATTTGATTTCTTCTTTTGCCCTTAAGTTATACAGAAAATGTTATCTAATTTCCAAATATTTGGGGGTTTACTAGTTTTCTGTTATTAAATTCTACTTTAATTCTGCAATGGTCAGAAACAGACTTTGTATGATTTCAGTCATTTGATATTTGCTGAAACTCGCTTTGTGTTCCACCATATGATCAATTTTAGTAAGTGTTCCATGTGCACTTAAAAGAATGTACATTCTAGGTTGTTAAATACTGGTTGTAATTATATCCATTGAATTAAGATTGTTCAAGTCTTTTATATTTCTACTTATTTTCCCTGCCTCTTCTATTGGTGACTGTAAAGTATATTAATCTCCAATTATGATTGTGAAACTATCTATTTATATTTTTATATGTTTTATTTGATATGTATTGAGGCCAAATTTAGGACTATGTGGGATTGGCCTTTCATTATGAAATGAACTTCTTTGTCTTAGTAAAATCTACTTTATCTGATGTTACTGTCACCTTTCTTGTGGATTACATGTACTTGAAATATCTTTTCTTATCCTTTTATTTTCAGTCTTTCATGTCCCTGTACTTAAGGTATGGCACTATAAGCAGCATCTAGTTAGATTTTTAAAAATTGAGTCTGATAGTTTATCTTTCATTTATTCAACTTATATTTAGTGTAACTATGATAATATCTAGGTCTAAATCTCCTATATTAATTTATATTTTCTACCTGTGTTATTTGTTCTTTGTTCCTTATTTTTCTTTCTTGCCTTGTTTTAGATAGTCAAGAATTTATTATTATTCAAATTTCTCTCTCTGTGAACTTATTATTTGTGTCAGCAGATCTCCAGACCACCCTCAGGTTTGATGATTCCTTAGAAGAACTCAGAACTTGGAAAAGCTGTTATACTCACCATTACAGTTTATCACTGCAAAAGTATACAGATTAAAATCAGCAAAAGAAAAGGGCAACAGAGGTGTCCAGGAGAAGCCAGGATCAATCTTTCAGTTTGGAAAAGAGGAAACCAGGATTCCTCTTTCAGTGTAGTTGGAATAACACCATTTAATTCTCCCAGCAATAATGTTTTCAATGCAAGCAAAGTACTGCTAACATGAGAAAAACCAGAGAAGCTCACCTGAACCTTGGTGTCCAGTGTTTTTATTGGAGAGTCAGTCACATAGACATGGAGAACCCTTGTGACTGACCTTAGCTAATCAGTTTCCAGTCCCTCCACCTCAGAGGTCAAACTAATGTGGTATGGCCAGGGCCACAGGTGAACAAAAACAGGTGTTCACCATAAATCACATTGCTAGCAATTAACTGTCATGACCCACATTCTCAGGTAAGAGACCCAAAGGAATTGAAAGAACAAATCACGTGAATATCAGAAAGAAGAGAGTTCCAGGCAGAGGAAACACCAGCAGCAAAAGCCCTGAGGTGGGGACGTGCTCAGAGAGTTGAAAAACAGCCAGGAGAACAATGCATAGAGTGCAGTGAGGCAAAGAGTATTAGAAATAAGGTTCCAGAAGTAGGCAGGTGCCAGATTACACAGTGCTCTTTAGGCCGCATAATGACTTTTTATTTTACTCTAAGGATGATCAGAGCCTTTGGAGAGTTTTCAGCAGAGGAATGTTGTATCTGAATTGCCATGAGTGACAGAGGCAGAGACAGAGAGAGAGAGAGAGGGAAAGAGAGTGAGATTTATTTGGTTACAGAAATTATAGACTATAAATGGCAAGAGTGGAAAAGGGGAAACCAAGTAATAAACTATGGCAGCATTATAAAAGAGAGATGATGGTAACTTTGATTGTGTCCAGCAACAGGAGAATGATTAAATGAATTACAGTAAATCCATGTAATGGAATATGATACAGTCATTATAAATAATATAATACATAAGAACACAAGAAAATGTTTATAATATAGAAAATGTAAACAAAACAGTTATAAAAATAAACTATTATCTGAGTCACAAAGTTCATTCTTCCATGTATAATATGCTACTATTTTATAAAAATATTATATGCATAGAATATTAAAGCTGGAAGAAATTTAGAACGCACTTAATCCACCAAGAACAGAAGGATTACATGACTTAAGTGATGGAGCGAGGCCTAGAATACAGATCTGATTTTCAGTCTAATGCTCATGCTATTTCACCCATGGTCTCTCTTTTATGTTAGATTTCATAAGTGCTTATACTCCTGCTAATTGACATTCAAACAGACAATTAGAGCTAACAGAATTTTTATTTTATTCATAAGTTATATATTAAATCTGCCTAAATCTAGATTTCTAAAATTAATCTATAGTAGACTGAAGCCCTGTCCCAATAAAAAAGCGGGGAGGATTATCTCAAAATAAGAGATAGACATGTAGATAGATAGATGATAGATACACAGATACAATTTTCAGGACTCTTCACATAAATCAAGTCATTGAAAATAAATAATTAAATACATCTTGGCATACATTATAAAAATGTCTGTGATCCATGATTTTTAAAATTTCTAACAATGGTACACAGAATTTATCAAGGAAATAACATGCTTGAGCAGCAAAACACTGTTTCTATGACACCAGTAACCATTTCTTCTTTGAATCTGCAGGTTTCTCTGGCTATGATTTTAGATCAACAGGCTAGAAGCCTCCTTCTAGAAACCAAACAGCCCAACCTTCTCCTTTCTATGGTAACGTAACAGAGCCCTTCCCTGTCTGAGCTACAGGAAAAAAAAAAAAAAAAAGCTGTTTCTAATTAACCATTAATTATTTGAATGCAGCCTGCATTATGCGGAAAAATGTGTTACTTTCATCTTAATTTAAAAGACAACCTCTGAGGTTCCAACTGACAACAAGATACACTTTACAAATGCATTTATATCATTATTCTCCTTCAGAGCATTAGAAAACAGATTCATGGACTTGCATAAAGAAGACATCTATGGTTTTTCAGGGTCTGGAATAGTAAGAAAGGTGAAAGATGAGGAAATAAGGATTTATCCCCAAAGCTTTTTACAGAGGAGAAAAAACATTTTTTTAATTTGAGAGGTTTCTGATTACTGTAAGTAGCTATCTGAATATCGAAAAGTAAAATTCAGATGAGATCTTACTGAGTGCTGACAAAATCTATTTGAAATTTAAGGTCTTTGTGCTTCATTTGCTATAAATTCTTTAAAGGTATTTGAATTTGTGTACTAAATTAGATCAAATAGAAAATAGAGAAGATTTGTCACAGGTATAGAGTGCATGACCAATAAAATCAAGTTCAGCTATAAGAAAGAATGTTTATAAATATGGGGGAGAGTTGCCTCAATATTTTTATAATTTTATGTGCATTATTTTTCACATCTTAAAGCTGCCCAAGTATAGAAAAATACAGGACTTCAATAACAGTTACCAGCATGATTTGCTTTTATTACCTTTCTGTTCAAGACCCTTGTTTCCCCTTGTAGCATGTCAAATTGCCCCCAAAACCGTATTATACAGCAGAGAAATGTTGTTCACACTTCACTGACTATTGATTTACTTTATTTATTGGCACAAAATCAGCTTGAGATAAACATTTTGTCCCCCATTTCCACTATTGTAAGTGGTATACTTCATCGCAAGATAGGTAAGCCCAAATGTGCAGGGTCACAATTCGACATGGCTTTCTAATCAATGTGTGAAAAATTATCTAATGAATAATGGGTTGCACATTTCCACAAACAAATTAACCAGGGTGAGACTGAAACTAATGATTATATTTATCTAATGTAATTTCACATCTGTTACTAGTGGTAGTAATTTTTTTCTCTTTCATCCATGGTGTCCTCAAAATTACAACTTAGCTTTTCAGATACAGTTATGGAACATCAGTTTAACTAGAAAATAGACAATTTTGTGGAATGTTTATTTTTTTCTTTAAATGCCAGTGGTCCTGAGCAATATGATGCTATTTTATAAAATTTGGAAATCCAGACTTTCTTAATTATTACCTCTGTTGTTTTCTAAGTACTGGCTGTGGGCTTAATGCCATAACCTATTGGTCAAATTCCATCATTCAGTCTCATAAAAAACAAAATGACTCCATTTGACCACTGTAAGACCATCCTTAATTTTGCCTGTCTTTACACTAATATAACATTTAATCCTGATATAAAATGTAGAATTTTTTTTTTTTTTTTTGAGACAGTCTTGCTCTGTCGCCAGGCTAGAGTGCAGTGGTGTGATCTTGGCTCATTGCAATCTCCGCCTCCCAGGTTCAAGTGACTCTCCTGCCTCAGCCTCCCGAGCAGCTGGGACTACAGGTGCATGCCACCACACCCACCTAATTTTTGTGTTTTTAGTAGAGACAGGGTTTCACCATGTTGGCCAGGATGGTCTCGATCTCCTGACCTCGTGATCCCAAAGTGCTGGGATTACAGGCGTGAGCCACAGCGCCTGGCTGAATTCTTTTTTAAGTAGAAGCAGTTCCCAACTTGGGGAAAAAAAATTATTATTATTACTTTGAGACTTCTTGTTTTCATTGCTTCATCAAAATGTTCTTAAACTTTTTCTAAGTTGAAATGGAGTCTTGTTATGCTGCCCAGGCTGGTCTTGAATTCTTGGCTCAAGCTATCCTCCTGCCTCAGCCTCGCAAGTAGCTGGGGTTACAAGCACCACCACACCTGGTTTCTTTTTCTACTGTGAGCAGAAATACAACAACAACTAGCACAGTTTTGTGCCATCTGTATTGATTCACTCTAAAACATGAGCAATTTGATCTACCGTTGCTTTTACACCATCACGGCAAATGTCAACACAGTGAAAAAGGTAGATAACTCTTGTCTTATTATGAAAATGGTTTTAGCCAGGTACAGTGGCTCATGCTTATAATCCTAGCACTTTGGGAGGGAGCCCAAGGGGGTGGATTGCTTAAGCTCAGGAATTTGAGACCAGCCTGGGCAACACAGCGAAACCCCATTTCTACAAAAAAATAAAAAAACAAAAACAGAAAATTTAGCCAGGCATAGTAGTGCACGCCTGTAGTCCCAGCTACTTGGGAGGCTAAAGGTGGAAGGATGGCTTGAGCCTAGGAGGTTGAGACTGCAGTGAACCATGATTGTGCCACTGTAATCGAGCCTGGGTGACAGAGTGAGATCCTGTCCAAAAAAGAAGAAGAAGAAAAAGAAAAAAAAAAGACAAAAAAATGGTTTTAACCTCCTGGATCTCTTGAAAGGGGACCCACGGATGTCTGCAGACCACTCTTTGAGAACCACTGCTCTAATGAGCCTATAATTCTTTGTATGGGGAGGGAAGGTAATGGCTGGGGGGATAGTGGAGAAGAACTCTTTAAAAACAATCCCGAAAATTGAGGAAAAGGTACTTTGAATATTAATGAGTGTTTAATTCATTTAGCTTTCCTTACAGCTTGACTGATTTTAGATAGTTTCTTTATTTAGTTCTCTACCTTGCTTCTGGCTCTGATCTGAGTTTGGCCCTCAATAAGTAGTTTCATCAGAGTCATGATTAGGCAAACTGTGGATGAAATTTCGCAGTTCTGACTACAGCAGCAAATACCTATGAGGGCTTGAGCCCCTTCAGTAATCTAAAATAAAGGGAAATCTCATGATCACCCAATATTATATACCTCTTTAAGTATTTTGTCTATACTAGAATGTAAGATCCTTGAAATAGATTAGTTTTGTTCACTGCTTTATCCTCAGTCCCAAGGGTGGTACCTGACTCATATATAGGCACTCAGCAAATATTTATTGAATGAATGAATGAATGTACACCATATGAACCTATGCAAGGAATAAGCTTAAAATAATGTAACACTATTTTTTGAACACATCCAGATGAGTGTTTCAAAATAATTTAACTTAGAGAGGTTACAATCATTTTATAGTGATGCTGCAACTATCGTTCAGAGTGTTTTTTTGAACATCAGAGAGGAGATAATGGGAAATATGCCACACTTGGATTCAGAAAGACTTTAGTTAGAATCCTGGTCCCAGCTATTACCACTGAAATGAAATTGGGCAGTGACTTAACCTCTCAGATAATCTCCTTAATTGTAAAACTGAAGGAGAAGAAACTATCTCATAGAGACATTGTAAGAATAAAATTAAAGGAAACTACATTTGTGATTGTATCTAGCACACTGCCTAGCAAATAGAAAATAACAAGCACGGGTTAAATGCTAGTGTCTAGACAGTTGGAATTGGGCTATCATCCTTCGATTCCATCTTCCTTTGATAACAATATCACAAGTTGTCCCTCCCCAGTTATCAGTCCATATGCTTTGCATTGAGCTTCAGATCTAGGTTTTGTGACCTGAGTCTAAACAATCAGTGCATCATTTCCCTGGATATACTACTCCCCTGTGCAAGATGACCACAAATCTCAGTCAGAACCAATAAGAGTCAATGAAATTCTTGTTGGGAATCTTGGGAAAGAGCCTCTCTCTTTTCCACTAGACTTAAACCTGAAAAGATGCAGACAGAAGCTGCTTCAGCCATCCTAGAATCACAGAGAAGACCCTGCTTGAGAACAGAACACGAACAGCAGAAGTCAGAGGTGAGAGATAACAAAGGAAGAAGTAGGCTCAGTGAACAACACTTGAGCCCCAACCAAGTAATGCCTGAAGCCAAGCTGGTTTTTGAAGTTATGTGAATCAGTAAGTTTCCTTTTTTTTTTTTTTTGTAACTTAGCTTCAGTTGAGTTGTCTGACATTAACAATAGAAAGTACAGTCTGATACAGTATTTTTTGCTTGTTCATAGACTCAACCTAGATTTGCACAGACAATTATGGTTCAATGTTAATGCTGCTGCTGAGAGCGGAAACATAAAGCCAAAGTCTGTCCTGAAGTATTTTAAATTCCTGTGGCCTTAAGGAAACCACAAGTCAAGGAAGCCAAAGTCAAGGAAGCCACAAGTCAAGATTCTCATCACATTTGGTTAATATTTAGATCAGGCATTCCGGACAAAAGAAAATACAGTAATTTCAAACTTGAAGTCTTTAGACCTTTAGGGACATGCAATTACTAATATTAGAAATATTAGTAATAGCTTGAGGCACTTCAAGCTATTACTAATGTTTCTAAAAAGCCTAAAACCAGTTGCATATGTTCCTTTAATGAGGTTAACTAAAACATATATATATTTTTTTCTATTGATAGAATGATGTCTACTCCATGCATTTACAATGGTTATCTCTTGCTAATCGGAAGCTCTTCTTTTTTTTTTTTTTTTTTTTTTTTTGAGATGGAGTCTCTCTTTCTTGCCCAGACTGGAATACAGTGGCACGATCTCAGCTCACTGCAACCTCTGCCTCCGGGGTTCAAGTGGTTCTCCTGCCTCAGCCTCCTGAGTAGCTGGGATTACAGGCGCCCACCATCAAGCCTGGCTAATTTTGTATTTTTAGTAGAGATGGGGTTTCACCATTTTGGCCAGGCTGGTATTGAACTCCTGATCTCAGGTGATCTGCCTGCCTCGGCCTCCCAAAGTGCTGGGATTACAGGCATGAGTCACCACGCCCTGCCCAGAAGCTCTTAATATCAGATACATAGATAGCTACATAGACAGCTAGCTAGCAAGATATCCTTGATTGATTTTCCAAATGAGGAGATTATTTAGTTAATAAATGCTATATGATAGGTAAAATATTCCAATACACAGGGTCCCATGGTGGGAAGAGAGGTGAATAAATAAAAAGAGTCTTCAGCATTTGGTGATGAAAAGAAGAAAATGCTAATGTAAGAGGCTAGCCCTCTTTCTTTACAGCTATTTGTTGGTGGTGGGGGGAAGGTGGCATGGAGAACACACAATTCAATAAAGTACACAGTGATTTTAAAAGCCCTATGCTTTAGGGGCAAGATATATTAAAGCCACAATCCGATAGCATTTTGGGATGATTCTGTTTACTCAACAAATAACTGTCAAGGGTCCACAATGGCACTGGAGAGGAAAGATAATATAGAAAAGAGCAAGACAAGTTTATCGAGAAACTCTGAGTTTTGTGGTTATGGTCACACATTGTTCTGTAACATTCTCTTGTGGATCATGGCATTCTCCTTCCTCATGCCTTCAGATATAACTGAAGTGATGTCTTCTACATGGCCTATTCCTAAAGAAAATTTAAAACCCCTGTGCCAGAATGTACTAGTAAACTTTCATAGGTCAAACCTGAGTTTGACCATGGATTAATTGAAATTACTGATCTGTGTACTCAAACCTTACCAATACACTCAAATCACTCTTCAGAATCACACACTAAATAACAACACCTTTGGTAGATTCATACAATGGAATACCACTGAGCAAGAAAAAACCGACACTTGCCACAACGTGGATGAATCTCAAAACCTTCATGCTAAGTGAAAGAAGCTAAACTGAAAGACCATGTATTGAATGATCTCACTTATTTGTTATTCTGGAAAAGATGAAACATTTAGAAACAATAAATAGACCAGGGGTTTAAAGCAGGGAGAAGGGATTGACTACAAAAAGGCATAAGGGGATTTTTGGAGGTGATAAAAAAATATCCTATATATTGATTGTGGTGGTAGTTATATGGTTATGTACATTTGTCAAAACTCAGAGCTGTATATCTAAAAAATTTTTTTACTGTGTAAACATTTTACATAGTTAAGGCCGGTTGCAGTGGCTCATGCCTATAATCCCAGCACTTTGGGAGGCGGAGGTGGGTGGATCACGAGGTCAGGAGTTCAAGACCAGCCTGGCCAAGATGGTGAAACCCCATCTCTACTAAAAATACAAAAATTAGCTGGGCGCAGTGGCAGGCGCCTGCAATCCCAACTACTCGGGAGGCTGAGGCAGGAGAATCGCTTGAACTTGGTGGGGCAGAGGTTGCAAAGAGCCGAGAACAAGCGACTGTACTCCAGCCTGGATGGCAAAGTGAGACACTGTCTCAAAAAAAAAAAAAAAAAAGTTACATAGTTAAAATTTTCTCTGTCGATATATTATCTAACTCTGTATGTGTGTGTGTGTGTGTGTGTGTGTGTGTGTGTGTAAGGCCATAAACAGTGTGTATCTAGTCATCATCTAAGTCAGAGTAAGTTCAAGAAGAGCATAGTAAGAAAAGGTGTTCAAGAAAAATTCAAACACTAGAGTTCTGGAAGTTCATAAAGATGACTATGGGAAATGTGTCTCCTGAAACCAAAGGAATTATAAGTGAAGGCTGAAACTGAAGCATGAAACCAATAAAATAATAAAGTTTGGGGAATGGTACTATTGGTGGGAACAGTACTATTGCCTAAAATAGTTTTTTTTAATTATCAGAAGAAAAATTTTAGAGTAAAAACCTGACCCTTTATTAAATTTTTATTTTGTCAAGATATACCTAGCTGAGATGAACCCCAAACTAAAATGGGCCTGAAAGATGAAAATCATTTTATTTCAGCTACTGAGAATCAGTCCCTTGCTTTCCTTCTGACTTTCTAGAGGGATAATAGCATAGTATTTTCTCAAAATCTTTATTAGAAAGAGCTGCAAGGATGTCAGTAAAGCAGAGAAACTATAAATAATATTAATTTTAAATGTATTATTTATAAATGAAGTACTTAGACTGCAAGGAGGTTAAGAGAATGAGGAAACTAGCCTGAAGATGCATTGTAAAAACCTTCACTACAATTTGACTAAGGTTTTGGCACTTAAGGATGAGGGAGGGAAAGTCTCTGCTGCTTCAATATGAAGCTACTTTTCCAAATGTAGCTGCATCCTCATTTCAAGTTCACCACCCAGTGGCTCATCTCTTCTTACCTGATGCCTCCCTCAGAGACACAGAATGGAAATAAAGTGAAAAGTAATTCCTCCCCAGCTCCTTTTCCTATTCATAAACTTCAAGGCTTAATCTATTTTTAAAACTTTTTAATTTTTTTATTGATACATAATATTTGTACATATTTATGTAGCACATGGGATATTTTGTCACATGCATAGAATGTGTAATGATCAAGTCAGGGTATTTGAATCCATTACCTCAAGTATTTATCATTTCTATGTTGTGGGAATATTTCAAGTCCTCTTCATAGCTATTTTGAAATATACAAAACATCGTTGTTTTTTGTTTTTATTTTTGTTTTTTTTTTTGAGAAGGAGTCTCGCTCTGTCGCCCAGGCTGGAGTGCAGTGGCCAGATCTCAGCTCACTGCAAGCTCCACCTCCCGGGTTTACACCATTCTCCTGCCTCAGCCTCCCGAGTAGCTGGGACTACAGACGCCCGCCACCTCGCCCGGCTAGTTTTTTGTATTTTTTAGTAGAGACGGGGTTTCACGGTGTTAGCAAGGATGGTCTCGATCTCCTGACCTTGTGATCCGCCCGTCTCAGCCTCCCAAAGTGCTGGGATTACAGGCTTGAGCCACCGCGCCCGGCCAAAACATCGTTGTTAATTACAATCACCCTACCTCTGCTATCAAACATTACAACTTACTCTATCTAACTGTACATTTCTACCCATTAACCAACCTCTCTTCATCTCCACCCTTCCCATCCTCTGGTATCTACCTTTCTACCCTTTTTTTTTTTTTTTTTTTCTTGACGGAGTTTCGCTCTTGTTGCCCAGACTGGAGTGCAATGGCATGATCTCAGCTCACTGCAAACTCCACCTCCCGGGTTCAAGCGACTCTCTTGCATCAGCCTCCCAAGTAGCTGGGACTACAGGCGTGCGCCACCATGCCTGGCTAATTTTGTATTTTTAGTAGAGAGAGGGTTTCTCTATGTTGGTCAGACTGGTCTCAAACTCCCGACCTCAGGTGATCCGCCTGCCTTGGCCTCCCAAAGGGCTCAGATTACAGGCATGAGCCACCGTACCTGGCCTATTCTACTCTTTATGTCCATGAAATCAGTTTTTTTTGCTCCCACATACGAGTGAGAATGTGTGATACTTGTCTTTCAGTATCTGGCTTATTTCACTTAACATCATGACCTCTAGATCCAACCATGTTGCTGCAAATGACATGATTTTATTTTTTTCTATGATCAAATAGTATTCCATTGTGTACATATAGCACATTTTCTTTGTCTATTCATCCTTTGATGGACATTTAGGTTTGATTCCATATCTTTGCTATTATAAAAAGTGCAGCAATAAACATGCAAGTGCAGGTATCCCTTTGATATAGTGATTTCATTTCCTTTGGATAAATGCCCAGTAGTAGAATTTCTGGATTGTATGGTAGTTCTACTCTTTGTTTGTTTGTTTGTTTTTGTGAAATCTCCATACTGTTTTCCATAGTGGTTGTAGTAACTTGTAGTAACTTATATTCCCACCAACAGTATATAAGAGTTCCCTTTTCT
Organism: Theropithecus gelada; assembly: GCF_003255815.1. Lineage (NCBI taxonomy): Eukaryota > Metazoa > Chordata > Mammalia > Primates > Cercopithecidae > Theropithecus > Theropithecus gelada. Next base: position 73,063,877 of record NC_037673.1, read on the forward strand.
CTGCATCCTCAGCAGCATCTGTTAGTTTTTTGTCTTTTTTTTTTTTTTTTTTTTTTTTTTAGACAGCGTCTCACTCCGTGGCCCAGGCTGGAGTGCAGTGGTGCAATCTCGGCTCACTACAAGCTCCGCCTCCTGGATTCACGCCATTCTCCTGCCTCAGCCTTCCAAGCAGCTGGGACTACAGGCGCCCGCCATCAAGCCCGGCTAATTTTTGTATTTTTAGTAGAGACAGGGTTCCACCAAGTTAGCCAGGATGGTCTCCATCTCCTGACCTCGTGATCTGCCCGTCTCAGCCTCTCAAAGTGCTGGGATTATAAGCATGAGTCACCGCGCCCAGCCCTTGTCTTTTTAATAATAGCCGTTCTAACTGGATAAGATGATATCTCATTGTGGTTTTGATTTGCATTTCCCTGATGATTAATGATGTTGAGCATTTTTTCATGTACCTGTTGGACATTTGTACGACTTCTTTTCAGAAATGTCTATTCATGTCCTTTGCCCACGTTTCAATGGGGATTATATGGGTTTTGCTTTTTACTACTGAGTTGTTTGAGTTCCTTGTATGTTCTGGACATTAGCCTTTTCTCAGATGCATAGTTTGCAAATATTTTATCTCATCCAACAGGTTGTCTCTTCACTGTTGTTTCTGTTGCTATGCAGAAGCTTTTCATAATAGTTTAATACAGTTCTATTTGTCTATGTTTTAGTTGTCTGTGCTTTTGAAGTCTTAGCTATAAAATCTTTGCCTAGACCAATGTCCTGAGGTGTTTGCTCTGTGTTTTCTTCCCATAGTTTTATAGTTTTAGGCCTACTTTTGTATATAATAAGAAACAGGGGTCCAGTTTCATTCTTCTGCATGTGGATATCCAATTTTCCTGGTACCATTTATTGAAGAGGGTGTCCTTTCCCCAATGTATGTTCCTGGCACCCTTGTCAAAACTTAGTTGGTTATAAATATGTGAATTTATTTCTGGATTCTCTATTCTGTCACATTGGCGTGTATGTCTGTTTCTATACCAATACCATGCTGTTTTGCTTAATAGAGCTTTGCAATATATTTTTGAGTCAGGTAGTGTGATGGCTCCAGCTTTGTTCTTTTTTCCTCAGGATTGCTTTGGCTATTCAGGCTCTTTTCTGGTTCCATATGAATTTTAGGATTTTTTTTTCTATTTCTGTGAAAAATGACATTGCTATTTTGATACAGATTGCATTGAATCTGACGATTTCTTTAGGCAGTATGGTTATTTTAATGATATTAATTCTTTCAATCCATAACCATGGGATGTCTTTCCATTTGTTTGTATCCTCATCCATTTCTTTCATCAGTGTTTTGAAGTATTCCCTGTAGAGGTCTTTCACCTTCTTGGTTAAATTTATTCCTGCTTTTGTTTTGTTTTTAGCTATTGTAAATGGAATTGCCTTCTTGATTTCTTTCTCAGCTAGTTCTGGTGCTTTACATGCTCAGAGAAACTTCTCTAGTAATGAACTAAGAAATGATCTCTGAAAATATAGTCTTTCAAGGCTGAATCTTTAAAAGTCATCCTCAGTCTTAAGCAAACTGGCATTCTCATAAATTGCTATTGGGACTTGTTAAGCCCTTGTGGAGGATGTTTTGACATCATCTATGAAATTAAAAATGGAAAAGTCTTAGCAACTCTACTTCTAGAAATTATCCAATGAATGTATTCAGGCACATGAAATGATAAATGTTCATTATTCACTACAGCATAATTATAATAGGAAAAGACCAAAAGCAACCTAAATGATCACCAATAGGGGACTCAAGTAATTATATTGCATCCATACAATGAAATACTACATAACTGTAAAAAGAAAGAGAAAGCTCTTTATGTACTGAGGTAGAAATCTCTCCAATGTACACTATATGAAAAAAGTAATGTACAGAACAGGGAAACAGAATGTTACCATTTGTGCACTAAAAGGGGAAAGAACATATAATCAAATTGGTTCTTAATGCATTTTTAAAAAATCTCTAGGATACACAGGAAATATAATAATGACTACCTGTTAAGAAGGAGAATTTTGGTATGGGGGCAGAGGTGGGACGAAGGCTTTCTACTATAGACTCTTTTATATTTTAACTATTAACCATTCTACCCTCTCCAACTTGATGAGTCAACTTTTACCTCCTAATGAGCTGCCAAAAATGCTACTGATTGAACCAGCCCTAAATAAAATGATGAAGATTGTCCTTGGGCTCCTCATCTGACCTGGACGGTTTTCTGCTTCTGCTGTGTTAGCATACATTCTGTCTGCTCCTTACTGTTGTCTGCCCTAAATTCTCAAAGCCTTCACCACTGACCTTCTTCTCCCTACCACGCCACACGCCCAAGGATCCTCGCCGTAAGTCACTTCTCTGCCAGAGTTCCCAAAGCAGGGGTTACGTATACTCTTTCTTCATTAGTAGTGGGTATTTTGTTGTTGTTGTTTCCCTCTGGGGGTGGCGTGTGGTGGAAGTTGCCCAATATCAAATCCTCTTCCATTTTGTGTATAGTCTTGTGAGAGGCTTTGCTCTACAGGACCAAAAGGGACAGATCCTTTGTTTCTGTACTCCCTGAAAGGCAGAGCTGCTTAGAACTCTAGAGTTTGGGAGAATGACCCAAAGACAGAGGCTCAGATAGGACTGGTTGATGGAGGAATGCACTGAGGATGGCAGTATCCACAGACACAGCAGCTGGCTGGCCAGATTGTTAAGGCTGCCTAGCCTCTGGGGCCCTCGTGGTTCCTGCCCATTTTCTAAGCCTATTCCTCGAGCCTCCTATCATTTCTGTGAGTCTCCATTATCTGTCCAATAAACCTTTTGTGCTTAAAACAATACGATAGGTAAAAAAAAACTTTGACCGATAGACTTTAAACAAAAACTTGAGAACCTATCACAACAGAGAAGGATATAGGTAAATAAAATACAAATATGATTACTGTTCTCAAGAAGACTGTCACCTAATTCTGGAAATATAAAGAATGAAAAGAAGTGTGTGTATGTGTTAAGAAATGGTATGGTCAAAGGACAAAGAAAGAAGTCAATGATTTGGAGCAGTTAGAGAAAGCTGTGGCCCTCCCAAGCAGAATTTGCCTTTCATACCTCCCAAGCAGAATTCAATCCTCTTTACAATTACCCTTTTTTATCTGCTATCAAAATTAGCTGTTTACATACCAATCTTTTGCATAGTCTATGAGTTCCTCGAAGACAGAGATTATACGAGCCTAACTAGTGCCAGAAAAACTCATCCATCCATTCATTTCACACATGGAGCCAGAAACTGGTCATAAGGTGTCTGATAAGCTCATTGCAAGGTATTGGGATAAGGGTAAGAGGTGAGAAAAGGAGAGGTAGGGTAAGAAAAGGAAAAAGGCTTCCTACAGGGGAGGAAACAAAGTTGGGAAAATAGGGTGCAGACATTATTTAGTGCATTGAACACCATGCTAAATATCAGGAAAGATGGCCAACTCAAATGGATACAGGAACAAACAGGAAGTGTAAATGACTGGAGTGACTGAGCTAGATAAATGTGATAGAGGCTGGGTGTGGTGGCTGTAATCCCAGCACTTTTGGAGGCCAAGGAGGGAGGATCACTTGAGGCCAGGAGTTCAAGACCAGCCTGAGCAACACAGCGAGACCGTCCCTACAAACAATGAAAAAAGTATCCAGGTGTGGTAGCACACACCAGTAGTCCCAGCTACTCAGGAGGCTGAAGAGGGAGGATCACTTGAGACCAGGAGTTTGAGGCTACACTGAGCCATGACTGTGCCACTGCATTCCAGCCTACATGGTAGAGTGAGACCCTGTCATAAAGAAAAGAAAAGAAAAAGAAAAGAAAGTTTTTAAAAAACAATAGGATCTCATGCAGCCTTGCCCCAAAGCATTCAATTAAAAAGAAAAAAAAAAAAAGCACTTTGCCAGTAACTAAAAATAAATTTGCAGGTCACATACTACCGAACTGTGACTTCTGTAGGAAGGCCATGGAGAACTTTTTGAGTAAGACACAAACAGGATTAGAAGGATAGATTAAGAAGACAAACCAAGCAGTAGTACACATGGAGAGAAAAGCAAAGAGCTCAGGAGGATGAGCAAGAAAGAATAAGGCTCTGAATTAGGATAAGAGTAATATTATCAATGAGTGAAACTATTATTAGATAAAAAGTTGATATGGAACTAAACAATGAAGGTAAGGCTATCAACACTTGAACCCACTGATCAATTGTAGCATCACTAAAATGAGGAAATAGAGGAAGGTGTGATAGATGCTACAAAGAAAACTTCCACAGGACTTAAGTTATTAGATGTGAGACAGAAGAAGAATGGAGAATAGAAATTAATGGGCCGGGCATCGTGGCTCACGCCTCTAATCCCAGCACTTTGGGAGGCCCAGGCGGGCAGATCACAAGGTCAGGAGATTGAAACCACGGTGAAACCCCGTCTCCACTAAAAATACAAAAAATTAGCCAGGCGCGGTGGCCGGTGCCTGTAGTCCAGCTACTCAGGAGGCTGAGGCAGGAGAATGGCGTGAACCCGGGAGGCGGAGCTTGCAGTGAGCCGAGACTGCGCCACTGCACTCCAGCCTGGGCGACAGAGCGAGACTCCGTCTCCACAAAAAAAAAAAAAAAAAAAAAAAAAAAAGGCCGGGCGCGGTGGCTCAGGCCTGTAATCCCAGCACTTTGGGAGGCCGAGGCGGGCGGATCACGAGGTCAGGAGATGGAGACCATCCTGGCTAACACGGTGAAACCCCATCTATACTAAAAAATACAAAAAAACTAGCCGGGCGAGGTGGCAGACGCCTGTAGTCCCAGCTACTCGGGAGGCTGAGGCAGGAGAATGGCCTAAACCCGGGAGGCGGAGCTTGCAGTGAGCCGAGATCCGGCCCACTGCACTCCAGCCTGGGCGACAGAGCGAGACTCCGTCTCAAAAAAAAAAAAAAAAAAAGGAAAGGAAATTAATGACTATTTCCATATTTTAAGCTTGGTATCTAGACGAATAATGAAGACACTAAGAGATACAGGGAAAGCAAGAGGTAGAAGGAGTTTTCAAGAGGGTTACTAGAAGCAGCTGGGTGCAGTGATAAGAACATCAAATTGGATAGGCGTTTTGCCAGCTCTACCACTACTTACCTTGAGTAAACACAACCTCTGGACCCTGTGTTCTCCTCTAAAAAAATGAGATTAAACTAGGTCCTCTGTATGATTCTTCCAGATATGGCATTCCAAGATAAGTGTGGTTTAAACACCATTAAGGTATCTCAGGATAGTGAAAAGGGGGAAATATTCCCTATGGATTTTTTAAACGATGTACATTTCTTTAATATATACATACATGTGGAAGATATATAAAATAACTTCAAAGTATATGCTTATCTTTAGCATATAAGTGGATTTTAAAATACTTTTTGTTGAGTTTGTATATATTTTAAATTTTCAAATAATTGCCTATATTTAGATTCTCCAATTCTACTCCTTCCATTCTCACTTAAATGTACTCCAATCAGGCTTTTGCCCACATGAAACTTTATGAAACTACTTTTTTTATGTGGTAAAATATGCATAAAATAAAACTTACCACCTTATCTATTTTTAAGCATACATGTAGTCATTAGATAGTGCATATACAGAACATTTCCATCATTGCAAAAGTTTTATTGGATGGTGCTCTTCTGTACCTAATTCCATTTAAAAGAAGTGTGGAGGAGAAGGGGATAAAGGAACAAGTTAAATGACACCAGAAAGAAGTGAACAGAAAAGTTCAGAAAACAGGGCATTCTACAGAACAATAAGTACATGGCAGGAGGAAAAGGGGAGAGAGGAGGAAACTATGCTAGATTTTAAAAGACTTAATCTATGAAATGTCCAGACAGTAAAATTTATTCAAATAGAAAGAAAATCAGCGGCTGCCTGAGGGTGAAAGTAGGAGCAGGGATTGACTGCAAATGGACTGGAGGAAATTTTGAAGGGTAATGGTAATGTTCTAAAACTGGATTATGATGATAGTTGCCCAACTCTACAAGTTTATTAATGTTACTGATTGTCTAAAAAAGAAAAAAAGTCGTAAAACAACTCTGTTGTATGGACCTTGTTTGGACCTGACTCAACCTAACTCTAAAGACATTTTTGAGATAGTCAAATAAATTTGGTTATGGATTAAATACTAAAAATATATCATTTATTTTATTGGGTGCAAATGGCATATTTGTCCATATTTTTAGAGATGTTTATTAAATGTTTAGAATGTCTGAGATATGCTTTAATATACTACAACAGATTTTTTAAAATGGGAAAAAGAATGAAGTAAATAGGGTAAAATCTTGACAATTATTGAATCTAGGTGATAGATATATGGTAGTTCATTGTACTATTTTTTTCTACATTTGAATATGTTTGAAGTATTTTATAATTTTAAAAAATTGATGGTTACTATAATACCCTCTCATGGTCAATACCATAAACCAAGGTAATAATGAGTTTGTGTGATTTTCCAGTATTGCCAGCAACTAAGACACCAGGTTATCGTTCTAAGTCTCAGTTTTTAAAATTGCTGCAAGTCAAAAAAAAAAGACTGGTGTGGTGGCTCACGCCTCCTATAATGCCAGCACTTTGGGAGGCTGAGGCGGGTGGGTCACTTGAGGTCAGGAGTTCGAGACCATCCTGGCCAACATAGTGAAACCCTGGCTCTACAAAAAATTCAAAAATTAGCTGGGGTGGTGGCACGTGCCTATAATCCCAGATACTTGGGAGGTTGAGGCAGGAGAATCGCTTGAACCCAGGAGGTCAAGGTTGCAGTGAAGTAAGATAGCACCAGGCACTCCAGTCTGGGAGACAGAGTTAGACTCTGTCTCAAAGAAAAAATAAAAATAAAAAAATAAACTAACTGCAAGTCTCCAAAGCAAAATTTAATTGCTTACCTTTAAGTCATCATTTGAAACTTCAAAACGTTATATAAACCCACTCTGTCTTTTTTTCTGTTTTTTTTTTTTTGCTGGGGGAAGTTGGGGTGGGATAGGAGGTGTATGTATATATATTTTTCTACCAACTCAATTTAGTCTCTCTTCATTGCATACTTTACACCACACAGGTCATGAAATAAATCCATCAGCATTCTCAGTAACTAGCCTGTGATAAATATGCCTGGCACCAATGCAATGTATTTAAGCCCTTTCAACAGCTTTTTCTTTGTGCACATCTGCAGGCTTTCCATGCACATCTGCATACAGAATCCACAACCATGATCTGCATTATAATTAATGTAGCAGCACATCCGACCAGGTCCACAGAGTGTTGATGTATAACCGGTTTTGAGATCTGCAGGGAACTAAGGATGCCCTGGGGAGAAAGTGAGGCTAATTTCAGATCAGGCACTGGACAAGCTGTAAGTGGTAAGACACTTGTTCTTCTGAAACAGCTATGACATCGCTGGAGGAAAATCTTAGTGTGCATGTATGTCTGTGTGTTGCATACATATCCATTTACTTGAAGTCCTAGTTTCTCTCCTCTTGCACTCCTGACCACATCCCTCATATACCCACTCTAAATGACCAAGTCACAGCCCAAACATTTACATACAGATACATTAAAACCTAAGTAAAAAGCCTTCTTTGGCTACCACTGATGGAAAATCACTGAAGCATGGATTCTAGTAGTGGTGTAGAGCAAGCACAGAAATATTAGACCTAAACTACACACCCCTCTTATTCCATTCCCTTGGTAGTTAAGACTTTCTTCTTCTTCCCCATCCTGTCCCATTAAAAATGTTTTTACATTAAAATCTAGATAGAAATCTCAGGACTAGGCCAAGTTCCTACTTACGTGCATTTCTTCAAAGGTCTTCAGGGACACTCATTGTCCACTTTCATTGTTCTATTCCACAGCTAAAGCACAGAATGGGGTCCCATGAAACTCAGCAAGAAGCAGGGCAACTTTATTCTATATCTTTTTAGCCTAGAATGCTGTGAGTCAGTACTGTCCAATAAAGGTTTTTGCAATGATATCCAGTATAATAGCCACAAGCCACATGTGGGTTTTGAGCATTTAAAATGTGGCTATTGTGACTCAAGGAAGAGAACTATTGATTTTATCTAACTTAAATTTAAATAGCCACATGGTGCTGGTGGCTACCATATTGGACAACATTGTAGTAAGTGAAAGACTTTTATTTGTTGTGTTTTCACTTAGGAGACTTGTTATATACAAAACATTCTTTAAAATAATTTTGTCTCTGTCATCTACACACATACACACACACACACACACACACAGATATATTAAATCTTAATAGTGCTTAACTCTAGGAGAGCATCTATAGAATCAGACATCCAAATACATTTTGAGTGAATAAATATGCTTATATTTAACAAGTTTTAAAATAAACAGGTAATATTTAAAAATCAGAGAAAGCTATAAACAAATATCATAGTCATTAAAACTATGCATATGAAGATATATACCGATATGAAAAATAAACAGAAGCAAAATACAAAACCAAATACAAAATGCCATCTATGTTTTTGGTCATAAGTACTAAAAAATTAGGTAGGTGTGTGTCAAAGGATTGAAAGGGAACATAACCCATGAAAATAACCAGATGGAGCAACAGGTTATAAATGGATTTTGAACATTCGTATATAAGTAAAGTTTCAGAAAAAATAAACAAAGGTTGAGAGGCAATGCAATTTAAAGGACTGAGTGTAGAAATAGTCTCATAAAACTTGAATGTTGGAAGCGAATAACTACCCATATGAGTGGCAACTCGAGGGCTGAGGATATGGAGGCTGAAAGAATTCCAGTCGTGGGCTGCAGAGGGAGATGTAACGAGAACTGAGAAATCGATGACTTAAGAAAAAAAAGGGGGGAAAAGAAAGCTTGTAAATGAGCATAAGACAGCTAATGAGAAATAATGTTAATATTCAGTCAGTAAAAGACTTAACGTTGTTCCAAGGCCATTGACTGAGCGGCCAGAAAGGCTCAACATTGCTTTCCAGATGTGACCCATTCCTGAGGTTAGCATCAATCATATTTAATTCCCCTGGACAGGTGAAGCAATTGAAACAATGGTTCTCAAACTATAAAATGAGATTCCTAAGCCCCATTCCCAGAGCCTGAGAAATACTGATTTAAAAGAATAACTTGCTCTAAATTCTGGCATAGGAAAAAGGGTATGAACACTCTGATGCTCTTTATGGATAAAATCTGTCTTCTATTTAATAAAGATGACTAAACAAGGTTTTTTTTGTTTGTTTGTTTTTTGTTTTTTTTTTTGAGATGGAGTCTCACTTTGTTGCCCAGACTGAAGTGGAGTGCAGTGGCACGATCTCAGCTCATTGCAACCTACACCTCCTGAGTTCAAGTGATTCTCCTGCCTCAGCCTCCCAAGCAGCTGCGATTACAGGTACACACCACCATGCCTGGCTGGTTTTCGTATTTTAGTAGAGATGGGGTTTCACCATGTTGGCCAGGCTGGTCTTGAGCTCCTGACCTCAAGTGATCCACCTGCCTCGGCCTCCTGAAGTGCTGGGATTACAGGCTTGAGCCACCACACCCAGTCTAAACAAGTTTTTTGATGACTTGGGGGAACTTTAGTGCCTATGACCATAGCCCCTTATTGTTTCACAGAATTTAATAAAGAAGGGGGACCGGAAAAGCTGTCTTTAAACATGTGAGGACCTGTCAAGCAATAAAGGTTGAAGACTTGCTTTGTGGGACATCAAGGATAAGCCAGAAGGGGGATGATTTCAGTGTGATATAAGGACGTTTTAGAAGAAATGGGATCCCATAGAAGGTGGTGGGCATCCGGTCCGTAAGCTATTATAAATGACAATTTGGTCTATAATTTGCGTGAAGAATTTAACCAGCAACAGTAAGATTACGTGACCAGTAACCTCCCTTTCTACACCTTGATACAGCCTACCTGACACTAGTAGAATTTACTACTGTTACAAAATAGAACTCAAAGTTCATTTGGAAGTATTTTATTTTACATATAACTGCTTCATGGTAATTGCTTCCTGGTGATTATATAAGCAGCTCATATCAATATGATTTTTACTTTTACATGGAAAATCATTTGATTCCTCTCTCTCACTTTTCTGGTACCTAAAGTCAAAGTCGATATTGCATTTCCCTCACATCATTCCAGGATCATTTATTCAACAAATAATTTTTGCCGTCTAATAAGCATCAGGTACCATGCATTCAGGTCAGAAAAATAGCTAAAGTCATCATCAATACACACAAATTAAGAAACAAAAGTCCTGAATCTGATTCTCCCCATACTCAGGTTTCATTTTCTTAACCCATCCCTGTGTTCCAGGGCAGACTTTCCCGTATTACACCCCCGGAAACCCCCAATTTTCCCTCTTACCCTCACCTCCATTATCTGAGAGGTGCTTGAGCAACATGTCCAGCTGCTGCTTCTCCCCAGACCGGACCCCAAGTCCAGGTGTCTTTGATGCAGTGGAGATTGGGGGCCAGGAGGATGAGGACTACCTGTCTAGAGGGAACAACAGGATTACCATAGGGAAGGAAGAAGAAAACTCAGGGCAGGATATTACACAGTAAGAATGAACTCTGGGAAGTTTAAAGCAGAGGACTAGAGCTAGGAAAGGAAAAGGGGTGTTTTGTTTTGTTTTGTTTTATTTTGTTTTTAACAAGGGTTAGGAAGTCCTACTGCCAGGAAACAGAGGTGACTCGAGCCCAGGGCTTGGCATAGAAGTCAGCAATGCCAAAAGGTGCCTCTGTATACTCAGCAGCTGTGAGGCAATAAATCCCTCAGGGAACCTGTAGGCTATCACTCTAGTAAAGATGATGTTTAAAGAGGGGACTCCAGGGGAAAGAGGAAATGACTACTGGTACTTTTTTTCTTATCTTATTGTGAAATATGTCCAAGAAATAAGCATATATAATATACAGTGTAAAGAATAAGAAAACAAACACCTGTGTTCCCATCTCCCAAAGAAAGAATATTTTCTTCACCCCTTTTGCTCCAGCTCCTTGAGCATTCCCAAACAATTGAAGTAGATCCCTCTCAGGTGTGGTGTAATTTCCTTAAACTGCAGAATGCCCCTGTGCAAACTCTACGCACAACATCACCCTTACTTGCCTCCTACTGCTTAAAAGTTCTTTTAATGAATTAAGATAAAAACATTCTTTCTATACTAAAATTAAAGACTTTAAAATAGAAAGTTAGCATATTGCTGTAAGTCTATTTAGTCAAAATGTAAATGATCCCAGCTGATTTCCTGTTTTACAGGGGAAAAGAATTTGAAAGAAAAGGTCCTATGACCCTGAAAATATTGGGGGGTGGAGAAAGCTGAAGGCTCAACAAAAACTTCACATACCTCACCAGTTTCCCCTGGACTTGAACAATTAGCTTTCATGCGTACATAAAGAGAGGTTGGGAGCAGAGATACTTCCTGGTCTGTGTACCTGCGCTCACCTGAGCAGCCACTAGGCTGCCCATTCTTTTCATTCTCCCATGTGGTCACAAACACCTGGCATTGCCCTGGCAACGAAATAAATATGCTGGAACTGCCCCCTCAGGCTTCTAAGTCGTTGGCCATTTGTTCCACTAAGTTTACACAAGAAACTGGTACTATCTGAACCAAATTAATCCAACCAAAATTTACTGAGTGTTTCCTGTATGAATATATGTCTAGGTTGTCTATTTTCTAATTTCTCCCTTTCAGTTAGATGGTATACAAACCCCATGGCACTAATTGTTTAAGAATAGGAATGAAGATTCTTTTGCACAGCCACATTTGTCTATAAGAAGTTATATCCTTGCATGTTCCACTCTTTCCTACACTGGAAAACAATTCCTACACAGTCCCAGTCCCTTCCCCGGGTCCTATCACAAGGAGGCTAATGATGTTGTCAGTGGCAGCAACTCTTCAGCAGAGCATTGATATTATGAGCTTACCTTTTCACCACCTTAACACAATGCTGACTTGACTCAGAATCAGAGCCCCTGTCTCCAGATTTAAAAAAAAAAAAAAAAAAAAAGGACAATGCCTTAAAAAGAAACAAATTAGGCCGGGCGCGGTGGCTCAAGCCTGTAATCCCAGCACTTTGGGAGGCCGAGACGGGCGAATCACGAGGTCAGGAGATCGAGACCATCCTGGCTAACACGGTGAAACCCCGTCTCTACTAAAAAATACAAAAACTAGCCGGGCGAAGTGGCGGGCGCCTGTGGTCCCAGCTACTCGGGAGGCTGAGGCAGGAGAATGGCGTGAACCCGGGAGGCGGAGCTTGCAGTGAGCTGAGATCCGGCCACCGCACTCCAGCCTGGGCGACAGAGCCAGACTCAGTCTCAAAAAAAAAAAAAAAAAAAAAAAGAAACAAATTAGACAATGACCAGTCCAGGCATTTGATTAGGTTTAAACTGAGTTACCCCACATTAGTCAACAATGTTGAGTTAATCATTACTAGAAATGGTCAGCAATAGGAAATAACTTCAGATATTAGATGAGGAAATGGAAGTGCACAACTGCTAAGTGACTGAACTAAAAACACAGGTAATGGCCGACCAAGGACTATATGTTTTCCAAACCATGCATTTCTTCTGCGTCCCCAAATATAGCAGAGTCATGACTGCAGAAGGATTGTTTTCTATAACTAAAAAACAAACAATCTAGCTCCCTGAGAAGCAACACTCTCCTAACCTGAACCCAAAACAACCCCTATCAGAAGCTCAAGGTCTTCCTCTGGAGTTCTTCTGCCTAAGGAGAAAATTCTCATCATCACTCTTCAAATCTAAAATGGCTTATGACATACAACCAGTTCTCAAAGAAACCACTAGGTTTAAAATGAAAATGAAGCTCTTAAGTCTTCCAACAGGGAAATCTAAGATAGCCGGTTTCCTGGCAAGTGTGTGCTCCTCCCTCCATTGTGGGAGACAATCCAGTCACTGGAGTTTCTAAAAGTGGCATATTAACTCTTCCAAGATAACAGGGCATCATTCACTAAATTGCCTTTTCGAAGACATTACATGGTACCCCAGTTCTTTGGAAAAGGTAATTAGCTTCCCATGGGTGACTAGTTTACTCCAAGTGAGCACTGTGTTCATCAGAGGACAAGGATGATCTCTTTTTGTGGGAATAAAAACATTATCTTGCTTGTCGGGAGTGATTTATTTTTTACCTTAATAATGATGTAAGCCCTTTACGATACGTATTTTTAATTGGTAACTACCCCACTATGATAATAGATCAGAGCAAGTGCAATAAGCTGGGAGCTTTAACACCAACACATCTGACCTAAATTCAACTTTATAAGCATCTATTGAGCACCTAATATGTGTCAGAGTCTATGCTAGATATTGAGGAATTACATTGCTCAAATGTATCCATTTGGGATATAATATCAGTGATACTAAAACTCTATCAGATCATGAATGGCTATTAAAGTGAGTCTGGCAAGTGGTCCACCATGTTTTGCCTTGGTCATTAGAGATTTGAATCTGGTTAATGGCTCCACATTTAAGAGGCTAGTGGAGAATTTAGTAAGGATATATATAAACACAAGGAACATACTTTATAGATCTGAAAATAAGAGCCACAAGGGAAGATCAAAATGATTCCAACAGAATAAAACAAAAGTGGAGAATAAAATCCTAAAGGGTGACCTTCTTATCCTGTAAGACCCAGTTCCTCCAGGAAGCCTGGCCAGGAATTCTACCCACAGCGATCTCCTGCTTCTCTGAGTTTCCATTGCATGTGAAATATAGATCAGAGTACTTAGCACTTGATCAATCCATTATAAATTGACTTATATTATTTTCTTTTTAAAATATATTTGTCTTATCTCTCCAATTATATGATAAGCTCCTTGAAAAGCCTGGATGTTATATATTTCTCTGGTACCCTTACCTACATGCTTTGCCAACAAGCACAAAAAAAAAAATTGTTGACTTATATGTAAGTAGGAAAAACATGTTAAATGAGGAAACTAAGAGTGTTTATTACCGAGAAAATAAGATTATGGCAGAGATATGTTCCATTCACTGGCTATTCATATTTTACACATTTACCAGTCCTCTTGCAATTAGGGGAAGCCTTGTAATAATTTCTTAGATACTGGACCATGAGTAGAAGTTTCTGGACCAAAGCATAAAGAACCAGTTTAAACTTCTAGTTTGTTCTTCCTCCCACAAAGACCACGGAAACTCCATAATGGGGTGATTAAGTCACAACATGAAACCTGCTTGGATCACTGGGTCACCACATGAAGAACAGCTCTCCTAGAGATTTGCTTTACTCACAGTGACATTTGTGTGAGCAAGAAAAAAAAAAAAAAAATCCTGGTTGTGTTAAGCCAGAGAGATGAATTTTATCTGGTACCATAGCATAGCCTAGGGGTATTACACTGACTGATATTAATAAAAGAAGACTAAAAAGAAAAATCATTTCAGTAGTAAGAGCTGTGACAGAAAGTGCTTCCTGAGGTAAGACTATAGAAGAAAGAACTAAGAGACAAAAGACAGACTAGGCTCAATGAAAGGAAGGAGGCTGGCAGGCCAATAAAAGACATCTACCTTGCATTCAAACAGAGCCTGCAAGTCTGCTTGGTGAGAAATAAAACAGGGACAACTGTAGTCAAGAAATTTGAATGAGATGATTTCAAGGTCCCTTCAAATTCTAAGATTTTATGATCTATGTTTGGCAATGGATTCTTAATATGTGGAGGCCAGAAAAAGGACATGCAGTTTATGCTGACTTGTAATTCTTTTAATAATATACAGAAGCAACATCAAAGTATCTCCCTATTAAATCTTGCAGGGTCAGACAAGAAAAGCACCAAAAGACCCAAGGATCCTCTCCTGTCCATCTACAATGACACCCCTTTCAAAGTACTCCTAGGGCTATTTCACAAGTTTCTTGCCATCTCAGCTCAGAGCTTGTGTCACAAGGAGATGACTTCATTGATAAAGATTTCTCACAGGATTAAGAGCCTTCTCGGTGGCTGAACTATCTTGAATTAACTTCTGGAAAGAGGGTGAGGTTCCGTAGGACGAGAGTGTTTCTATACTCTTGAAACCATGTGTTATTTTGATGCAGTTATCATGTCCTATCAAAGTATCCCTTGTTTAAATTACAAGGGTGGACTGTTAAATTTCTAAGTAAAGATATTTAGTTTTATTCCCTGAAAATATTTTAACAGTAAGAGAAATGTCTATATGTTACATACACAATGGTAATGCTTAATGACCCGAAAACGTAACTTAAAGAGCGATCTCTGCCACTTACTAGGGATGTGACCTTTGGCAAGTTACTTAGCCTTCGTGACTCTCAATTTCTTCCTCTATACAACAAGGGTTAAAATATCTACTTCATAATGGTGCCATGATTTAAATGAGATAATGAGCTGTGTCAACTAAAAAATGGAGTTCAAATGTAAGGTACTGGAGGTAAAGTAATGAAATAACACCCTCTAAAAATGTTATTTTTGAAATCAATGTTGGAGTACCTAAGCATTAACAGAATAGACTAAGATAATTAATAAAGCATGAGTAGCAAAAAGAGAGACCGGTTCAGCTTCACTTAACTCATTCAGAATTGCACAATCAGCAAATCTAAAAAGAACTTATTTTAATTTCAGTATATCTGTTTTGTTTTATAATTTAATATTTTTATTTTTAATTTCATAAAAATCACATATAATCTTTTCCGTGTTAAAGAGCATCTATAGTTCTTAATCTGACTTTGAGTTTATCTTTTTTTTTTTTTTTTGAGGCGGAGTCTCGCTCTGTCGCCCAGGCTGGAGTGCAGTGGCCGGATCTCGGCTCACTGCAAGCTCCGCCTCCCGGGTTTACGCCATTCTCCTGCCTCAGCCTCCTGAGTAGCTGGGACTACAGGCGCCCGCCACCTCGCCCGGCTAGTTTTTTGTATTTTTTTTAGTAGAGACGGGGTTTCCCCGTGTTAGCCAGGATGGTCTCGATCTCCTGACCTCGTGATTCGCCCGTCTCGGCCTCCCAAAGTGCTGGGATTACAGGCTTGAGCCACCGCGCCCGGCCCCTGAGTTTATCTTTAATAGATTCAATAAAGACTAGGAACAAAAGTATATAAAGCCTTAGGACAGTTCAGTGAAAGATGCAAAGAACATATACTATATATATCATGTGGGTTAATTATATATTTCCTGGTAATTGTGAATTACTTCAACACAGAACTGAGAGGGATTGTGGCAGCGTGAGCAACTGCAACAAGTCTATCTCCAATCAAATGGGTCTGAAGATGGAAACTGAGATATATTGGATATTTGATCACGTGGATGGAAGATGCAGCTTAACAGTAATAACAACTAATTATGCCTGCTTAAAGACAAACAACTCATGAGCATGGGACGCGGAAGGCTGAGGGTGTGAACTGCGGTCTCCATGCCATCACTTGTATGGCATGTACGCCATCATCAAAATCAAAAGATGGCCCTATGTGTAGCTCATACCCGAAACTCCTTAATAGCACGTTATAGTAAGTCTTCTAAATCCATGCCTTGTTTTGATAGTTACACATCAGAAAAAGCCAAAGGCATTATTCTGTGTCTCTCTGTAATGGCCACATGCTAAATCGGCCATGGTTCCTATACCAAAAGCTCTGCACTGAGGAGACTTAGCAGAAAGCCAGGCAGGGGGTGCCCCCCTTTGTTGCAGCTTTCATTTTTAAAATAAGTCATAATTTCTGCATTGGATACGAAGATGGGTTTACAGCTATTAGCCATCATATTAATAATTTAGAAAATACATGCCCAATCACTTATGTTCTTTCAATTCCCTATGAACACAGCTGCAACCCACATTAGAAGTGAGGGTGAATGGATATTTTTCAGATGAGATATTTGGGCTGAATTATTAGGGTAGCCTGTACTACAAAATTACTAATAAACATTGCTTCTGGCTCAATTTAGCCTGAACTCAGTGAACCTAGCCAATGGTGACAAATCAAAAACTCCAAAATGCCCAGTGAATGAATCTAACTAATCAAGGAACCCTGTAGGAAGTAGATGCCAGGATTAATGAGCCAGTGGTTTCACCATGCCATGCTGTTATTTCTTCACATAAATGCCCTCAGATGAGATTATCTTTATGTCATGAAAAGGAGAAAAGGAAGGTTACATTATTTCAACTGACAGGTTAACTACTGCCATTACTAGAATACACATATTTGTGGGTTAAGTTTTTTCTTTATCCTACAAATTTAAATGTAAGGTCCACAATATAAATAAAAAACACATTTTCATTTTTGGGAAAAGCTGTCATTGGGGGCACCAAACATAAATTGTCCCAAAGTTAGAATTTCCTCTGTATTTCCTCTGCATGTCTATATGCACATCTACCTTGATTTACCCAAATTGCTCTGCATGCTGTTCTGTATTCAGGATCCAACCTCATCTTCAGCAGGTTGCATTCCCATATCATATTTTTTCCACCATCAACAAAAGGTAAGCTCAGTGCCACATCATTACTATACCATCACTTGTATGGCATGCATGATATTTAGTACCAATACTGAGGAAAAAATAAAGATACAAGGATGAACTTGTATATTAAAATAAATCAATCATATGGTTACATCATAATGGATTGTTTCCAGCTAGCACGTAGTGACAGTATTCAATACCAAATAGGCTACTCAGTAAAAAGTACAATTATTAGAGGCAGGACATCGAGCATGTTGTACTTACCTACTTTGTGTTCTGATACTATTCAACATTATTGTCTTTATTCTCTTATTAAATTTATTAATTATTATTAGATCTTTAACAATTTTGAGTCAGAATTACTGTTAATGATGAATAAAAAAATAATATGAAGCATTATTCTGTTGTTAGATTTTTCTCCCTCAAAAAGCAGAAATCTTTCAGGCTTGTGACTGAGGTTCTTATTCTCCTCTTTTTATCTTTGCTAAACTGTCAACCTTAACAATTTAGGCCAGCTTGCCTTCCCTTAACCTAATGGCATATATGACTTTAAAATGTTCAGGATTCTTAATACAAAAATCTATTGCTATAGAAACAAATATTAGCCCAGAGTCAGGTCAAGTGAAAAACTCTACACTTTTATTATAATATTGATAAATAACTACTACATTATGAAATATAAGTATCTTTGAAAGCATCTATCACTTGAGTTGATTTGTAACTTTTCATCAGTGTTCTGAGTTGGCCCATTTTTTTCCAATGAAAGATCCCATTTCCCTTGCCTTTGAGAAATACAATTTTTAAAGATTCCATTTAGCATCCTTTATTGCATTCCTACATCATAGAGTTATGCTTTATAGCAGCATAAAAAGCTGTAAAATTAGCATCCTTGTAAACAAAGTTCCATGAGCACTGGCGAAGCAATCTGTAATTTGTGCTGATCTCTTAAATGTAACTTGAGATTACAGTAACCACGATTTCAATTTTTTTTTAAAAAGAGCACTAACATAAAACAAGCGAGCATATGATGAAATGTAAAAACAAGGAAAAGTATTTTTCATCAACTCATATTTTAGAAAGTTGGTGGTTGTGTACTGCTAAATTCTTGGAAGAGTTCTCAAATACAGAAATGTTCCATTCTTGTATGAAATTCAAAATAAGCATGTTTTCTCTTCTTTAATATTTTAATGTTGTACTAAAAATAGTCTTTAGGAAAGTGTGTAACTTTAGGAAAGTGTGTGTAATATTCTGTGAACCCACCCACCAATTTACCTCTAATTAAAATTCCTAAGGTAACATGAACAGATTTACTTTATCATTAAAAATCAGAGCTTTTTGTTCTCATCTCTGAGGAGACTCCATTGTGTTCTTAGTTGAGTAACGATTACAACAGCTCCTCAAATTCACATGTAGCCCAGCTGTATTGTATTTCAGCACGAGGGTGTTTTTTGGGGTTTACGCTCTGAGGCAACCGAATGAGAAGTCTTCCCGTGGGAAAAAGGGTGTCCTCTCAATGCCTATAATGACCATTAAATTTCAAACCACAAGATTGATTTCGGTTAGCCTTCCCAAGGAAGCCTGTGATATCGATTTGCCTCCAAGTTTAAAACACATTGCAACCTTCCCCTCGGCCGACCCGACCGAAGAAACAGCATTTTTTTCCTACTCCTTTGGGGCTGTCCCCTGAGCACGTGGCTGAAGTCGAGGTTAGTTGGCAGCCAGCAGGGACCCTGAGGAAACCAGAGCAGCCCTGGGGTTGGGGGAGCCCTGGTAGGCGCGGGTCGTCCTGGACACGCCTCTTCGGGAGAAGCGCGTTTGCCCCTGCTTGTGAGGCCCCGGGTATCTGAAGCGGAGCCTGGGTCTGGGGACGTGAAGGGGCGCCGTTGCCTTAGGGAAAGCCCCAAGGAGGCCTAGGCCGCGGGGGAGGCAAGAGCCGCGGCCTCGCTTCCACTGCGTACCTGGGGCCGGACGCGGCTGGGGCGGCGCCGGAGAGCAGAGCTCCAGGCTCGGAAAGCCGAGGGTGCCAATTGTGGTCCCCTCGCACCCACCGCCTCCCCATCACGCGCACGCAGCCCGCGAGGGGCGCCCTCCGCGCCACTGCCCCAGGGACACCGTTCATCCGAGAAACTCTCGCGCCCTGCGTTTCGCGCCGGCAGCGACGCTCGGAGCCCCACCTGGGCCTCGGAAACCTGGGTTGGCCCGGAAGACTCGGGAGGCTCAGAGCTCGCGTGGGGCGCTAGCGGCGCCCCAACACGCCGCCAGCATGCCGCCCCGTCGCGGAGACCTCACCGTGCAGCCCAGAAACCGAACCTAAGCCCAGTGCAGGGCGAAGGGCCCACGCGTCCCGGACGCCGGGACCCAGCCAACTGCAGCGAATATAACCATTCCCAAGACTGGCCCCTCCCCTCCCCCCAGGAGAACCCTCCCGCCGTTCAAGGTCACACCAAAACCCATGATTCTCTGTATCACATACTGAAAATGATTTTATTTTATCCATTTACATTTAACTTGATATAAACTTGTCCGGAAAAGTCAAATAATATGCTTTATATTAGCTCAAACATTTATTAAGAAAACCGAATTCCATAAATAAGCACAGACATTAAGTTAAAACATATCACAAATTGACCAGTATGTAACAAGAATGCTTTATCTACACAAAACATCCTATTTCACATGTTTGTTCATTCTTAGAAAGCGCTTCTGTTCTCTGGGTTTGGATTTGACCAGCACATGCAGAAAGAGCTGATTGTGTTTCTCTGTACAAAGTTGCAGGGTTGTAGATGTCCGAGTGCCCCCATCGGCGGCCAGCAGGTGGCCGAGGGGCACGAGGGACGACAGGACCACCACAAAACAACCAAGGGCACAGAGCAGCGAGAAGAGAGAAACGGAAAAGGAAGCAAACAAACCCCAGTCCTGAAGGATCCAGAAAAGAGATGTGGCTTTTGCTTTTACAAAAGAAAATTTTGCTTACACGTTTATTTTATTCTTCCTTATAAAGACTTATCAAAATGGGTCAGATCACTTCTTCCTCATCACATGACTGCTTTAGTCTACTCCAGCCACCCAATCCACTGTCACGTTACTCCTGAGAAGCCTTCCCTTCTACACCCTCACACAGTTGTGCTTAAGAAAATAAAAATAAGATAAAATAAAAATAAAAGCGTTCTCTTGCAAGCCAAGAGAGGGCTGCACGGATGTGACTGGGTGGACTGGGCAAGGGTAGGGTAGTGGGAGAGGAAAGAAAGACAGGATCTCGGAAAGTACAAGGATAAATCAAATTATATCAGTTGGGCCCTCAGATGAGGCGGTTGGTAGCAGATGCTTGTCCTCCTTTAAGACAAAAATCCCTAACATTGTGCTGTCCCTTGAACACGTCCGTGTGTGACCTAGGTGCACCGTGTCTATGCGCGCGCGCGTGTAGCGTCTGAGCGTGAGCGAGAGTGCGAGTGTGTGTGTTTCTGCCCACAAACCAGTCCATTGGTGTCTGATTTCAGATCCTGAGTCGACTCCCTGGTACGTAAAATGGCGGGAAGGATGGTTTTTGCCGGGCGCGGGAGGAGGGGCGCGAAGTGTGGGGAAAGACTGGACCAGAGGGGAGGCGGCGGGCGAGGGGGGTCGTAGGCGTCGCGTCGAAGGTGTGGGTGGGAACGCCGCCAGTCAGAAGGCCGGGAGGAGGGCGCGAGCACGGCTAGCGCGAGAGGGGAGGCCGGGGTGGCGGGAAGGGTGGGCTGAGGCGCTGGAGACTGGGCCGGGGACGCAGCTGGGTGGGAAGGGAAGAGGGGCGGCCGGGAGACGGGGGACCGCGGGCGAGCGAAATCAGGTGGAGGGGAGGCCTCGCGGGCTGGGGCTTGGGTTGAGCCCGAGCGAATGGAGGAGAGAGGCGAGGACAAAACGAGACGGGGTGGAGGCCGGGGCGGGACGGGGCAGGGCGCCGGGGTCCTGGCGCGCACCGGATGGGCCTCGGGGCGGCCCCGGGGGCGGTGCTGGGGGCGGAGCGGGCCGGGGCGCGGCTGCATTAAGTGAAGCTCATAGAGACTGTGTGCTCTAGCGCCTTGCGGCGGAGGGAGGCGATGCTCGTGCCCCGCCACACGTCGCTGCTGTCCGGGGAGCTGCAGAGCTGGGGCGAACCGGAGACGTTGCTGGGGCCGGGGAGGGAGGCGGGCACCATGCCGGGGAAGGCGGGCTGGTAGAGGTGCGACTGCAGCCCCGCGCCGTTGGAACCCGCCAGACTGTTGGACAGGCCCATGGAGTTGGGCGGCGGCCCGGCTGCCAGGCTGCACTGGGACAGCGACTGCGCCATGGCCTGCTGCCTGCCCAGCGCCGGCGGCAGAGGCAGCTGTGACACGCCCGGCATGGCGGCCGCCGCCCAGCGGGTGTCGTTGGCGTGGAAAGAGCACAGGCTGTCGCCCATGGCGGCGGCAGCGGCGGCGGCAGCCGACGGGAACTGAGGCAGGCCTGGCGTGGGGAGCAGTGTGCCGGGCGCGCGGAACACGTTGGTCGTCTTCTTGCGCTTCTTCCACTTGGCGCGCCGGTTCTGGAACCAGACCTGGAGCGGGCGGGGCGGGAGACAGACAGGGCGCTATTAACCGGCCCGGCGGCTGGGGAGTTGGGGCTTAAGCCCCAGCAACCCGCCTCGGATACAGCCGCTCTGCCCCGGGAGGAACAAGTGCCACCGGCCCGACAAGCCCCCATACCCAGTCGGAGACTGTGGCTCCCCACCAACTCCTGCCAGCTGGCGCCCCCTGCACCCACCAAGCGCGGAGTCCCGCGCGCCTGAGAGCTCGTGCCCCGGAGCGTTTACGCACTGTGCAAACACACCAAACGTGTGCAGTCTTCACCACGCCCCTGCACATTCTGTGCATTGCACAGATTCACAGGTCCGCAATCAGGCATGTGTCAAAGCTCGACCCACAGGTGTACAAATGAAGATAAACATGTGTACCCATGTGGCTTAATAGCATGCCTTATAACACTGATGGGCTATAGAATTTTCAGAAACGCTGGAAATTTGGAAATTGATGACGGGCCGTGGATGACATAGTCAGTTTCAAAATCGAAAGACAAAGGAAAACCCCTAACGCCACGGTTGACAGAGCGGAGAGGTTAATACAGTGATCTGCGTGGGAAAGTGCGCGCCACTGAGCTACAGTGTTGTTTGGGTCGCCACCATGACTTCCGATTCCTCCCATACTGCTTGGTGCTACTGCCACAACTCTCCGTGCCTCATTCCCAAACCACTATATGGACACCCTTTTCTGGGCTGTACGAGTGTGCTGGAACAAGTTACCGCAGCTCACTGAGCCCCTGGAGCCTTCAAGCCTGTTTTTTTTGTGTGTGTTTTTTTTTGTTTGTTTGTTTTTCTGTTTTTCTGAGACGGAGTCTCGCTCTGTAGCCCAGGCTGGAGTGCAGTGGCGCGATCTTGGCTCACTGCAACCTCCGCTTCCCGGGTCCCGGCTCAAGCAATTCTCCTGCCTCGGCCTCCCGAGTAGCTAGGATTACAGGAACGCGCCACCATGCCCAGATAATTTTTGTACTTTTAGTGAAGACGGGGTTTCACCATGTTGGCCAGGCTGGTCTTGAACTCCTGACCTCGTGATCCACCCACCTCGACGTCCCAAAGTGCTAGGATTACAGGCGTGAGCCACCACGCCCAGCCAAGTCTATTCCTTTCACGAATTTACTAAGGGTCCCAAGTAATAAGGCCTCCAATTCCCTCAAGTCGCCCCCATTTCATCTATAAACTAAAAACAAATTTTCGGACCAATACGAATTAAAGGATGTCACATTTCACCACCAGATGTATGAATCAAATTTAATTTTGCTCAGACAAACCCAAACGTCCTTTTTCAGGGAAATGAGTTTGATAAAATATACTCCAAATGAAAACGGCCTTCCTATTCTTTTTTTTTTTTAAACAGTAGCCCAGGAGTTACAGACCCTGCCAGGCTAATTTGCCTAGGCTTGTCAAGCCCTCTATCACAGAAGAAGAGTTCTGCCTGAAAGATACCACATAAGCTGCCAATCCAAGATAACTCCCATCTCCCCCTATTTGAATGTGATCTTTTTAAATGACAATAATAATAATAATTATTATTATTATTTGCCAGCAAGCCTGCTTGGAAGACTTGCAGTTTAAAATCTAGTCATCTGGAGTTTACTCTGCCTAAATATAAATGATGTGGGACACGACTCAGGTACTGAGTTTCTTCTTAGAATTTGGCCAACGCAATTTGACCAACATATCCGTGGCAAAAAACGTTGTGCATCCGTTAATCTAACCTATTTAGTGTTTACTCTGCAAGCTAAAGTATCAGGGGTATGGACATACCTGCCCTCAGTCTCGGTGAGCCAGTAATGTTCAGCGGTGTGTTCATGCCCAGGCAAGCGTAGACGTACTCTACGCTTACCAGTGTGAATGGTGTTGCCATCTAGAATACTCCCCCAACTTGGGGCCGGCCCTCGCCTTTCTACCGTGCCTGCGCCGTCGCCTACCACTTTCTTCCTGTGGTTTCTACCCCATTTTGCAGATTGCTGCGTATCCCAGTGTCGGCGATGGGTAAACAGGTCTCGTCTCTTCCCAGTTGCAGCCCCTGAGCTGGTGGCACAACGGATTAATGAGGCAGCAGGGCTCTAGATGGTGAACGGGATCAATGAGACCCAATTGAGCTGTTAGCGGTCTTAGGCGGAGAGCAACTCTCAGGAGGAAAGGAAGGCACAGCAAGAAGACCTAAGGCCGCAAGTCGCTGTGCAGCACCCACCCAAGGCTGGACTCGGGGACGGTGTCTGTGACTAAACAGTTCCCATACCTTACACGCCGCACCCGGATTATGTTTTGAAAGGTGTGTTATAAAAATCAAGACCGGTTCCTAACAACCTGCAAGTGCCAGTGAATCCCAAAATGTTTGTTTGAGGGGAGGGAGTGTGAGGGAAGGAGCAGAAAAAAGAAAGAGGGGGAGGGATAGCCCAGTAGAATTTCAATAGAAAATGCGACTACCAGAATGGTTTCTGAATCTAGGATCTGCTCAGGCACAGGCGGAAAAGAACAGCTGTTAAAGAACTAAATATTATAGAAATAATCGAAAAATCGTGCTCAATTATGTTTGAGGGTTAGTAGTCAAATGATGGCTACAAATTTTTTTTATGTTTCATGGCTTACTGGGACTGGGAAAAAAAATCTGCATGGGGTCTGAGCACCTCCGTTCCAAGCTACGATGCATATGTTTTTTAAATGTGAATGTTTCCACTTGAAAACTAGAGCATGACGGATTAAAATGCAGGCAAAACCTAAGGGAGATTTTTAGAATGCACAGATGACAACTCCAGGAAATATATTAACCACAGCCACGGGCCAACTTTGTACTCAGTTTGAAATGCAGCTCTTCTTGGAAAATGCTTAATACAACAGTGAGAATCTAATGGAGGTTGGAATCTAAAAATCCACTTTCATGATATCTGCTGTTACAGTAATATAGACATACTGTAAATGTATTTTAAAATATATAGCCCGTTTAATTCCCCAACTATAAATGACTGAGAAATAGAAAAAAGAGGGAGAGAAAGAGAGAATATTACTTTTTCCCCCCCTTGAAGCAAATGCTTTATGAAGATCTCATTGGAATCCAGCAAATGATTAATGTGAAGATTTTGGAGGAAATCTGGGGAGCTGTATTAAAGCCTAGATCTCAGGTTCATTTCGATCAGCCAGCCGTGAACTCTGGGCCGAATTCATTACACTTTAATAGTGCTGGGAGAGGAAGAAAATGCAATTTCTCATTCCATTAGAAAACTAGAAAATACTCTCAGCTTGTCCCCCTATTAAGATGTGGCAGGTGACAGGGCCATTCTGGGGGACACGGTCAATGGAATTACAGCACATTATTTTTGTTCGTATAAAATATTGAAAGGCAAGCCTGACTGTGCAGAAGTTATTTCACTGATTTGGTTTTTATGTAAATAAAATATTGAAAGTTAATTAATCCATGCTAGAGACTAATGATTATGCTTATTATATTGCATTTGATCACATAATTTGCATGATTCTCACATTGCTGCTTAATAAGCCATTCCAGGTTATAAATAATTCTGAAATTGGTTTCTAATAATGGCATGCTATAAAAGGAATGGTTTTATTATACTAGCCAGAAAAGAGGAGCGATATCAGACATGGAATTGGCCTCCATGTGAGTAGAGATGCTTTAATAAATACTTAAAAGTGTGACATATACCAAATAAAGATAAAAACAAGTATATTGGATAATTTAGTCTAGAATCAAAAAGCATCTTTAAAAATATACAATTGCAATGAATTAAATGTTTAGATAATTTTTAATCAGCGCAGTGGCCTACATACTGAAAAGAATGTGTGGCAATCTGTTAACTATAAAGAAAACTATGAAGTACTGATCATATAAGAACATAAACCAATTACAATTTAATTTGAATTTGGTCAAGGAGCAATGGTACAGTGAATAGTGAAGTAAATACATTTTCCATAAATTATTTTTGCATTACATTACATAATGTTAATCATTTTGAAAAGTTAATTAAGAAGGTTATGTTGATCTGATTACTTTTTAAACTATGGAACATTATTTTTAAAAATATTGAAATTGCCATTCTATTAAATTGTGTTTATCAGCAGGCTCAAGCTATTATCTTTGCTTGAACATTATGCTGGAACAATTAGAGTACTTTGTCTCTTTCTTCTTGCACATTCTTTTGTGTACTTTTTGAAAATAACTATTTCTGTTACATAGCTTATATTTTATTTCATTTACAACTTTTTCTGTTAAAAGAAGAACTGTCATTAACCTTTGGAAGACCTAATAAAGTTTAATAGACCTCGTTTTCTTTTTTCATAAAATCAGTTGTTCAATTATATTTTATTTGTGATTCTAAGTTCTATTTTAATTTAAACTAATTGCCAGTATGTCTAGGTTAAGACACAGCATTTTCCCCTTTAAAACAAGAATTAATAGATAGTATTTCTCTTAAGAGACAAAACCCCCAAATTTATGAATTTCTAACTTGCGAGACTGAACCTACAAGCAAGCACTGTCATCAGTGTTGATGGAAGTATTGAAATTGTATATTTATGTAAAGGTTCAAACTCAACTTCAGATATTTTCTAAAAGATGAAAAATAAAAATTTTGAAAAGCATTACTAATACATGTTTACAGTTACGCAATTAGTACTCTTTCAGTGTGTAATTTTAAAAGACCATGGTCTAGGCCTTTCACTAGCAAAAACCACCCAGACTTATACTGAATAAAAATGCTAATTATTATGTTAATCAATATTACTTTATTAATTTGACCATTTTAAATCCCCAATGATATTCATTTGCTATTAGAGCAGAAGCATGCGCTATTTTTTCCGTTTAGACTGTCTTTAAAATGCCGAATTGAGACAGAAATATTCAACGCTGTGATTGCGGACGTTCTCATCGCTTACTTCTTAGATCATATGTAAAGTAACTAAGATCTTAAAGTTAATTTTATAAAAGTAGGTAGCACTGGTTTAACAAATTTACCAGGTTGATGACACCCAGGATATCGTACAGAAAATACCACCGTCCGAGACGGCAAAGGAAGATTTTTCAGCACCCTGGATAGCTCAAGGGTAAGTACCGGCGCTTGGAATTTCACCTCCGGGCACCTGTCCATAAAATATTTGATATGTTGTCTTCATTCTTTCAAAAAGAGATAAAAAAAAATCTGGGTTTCACTAGGCTTATACTTTTATTCCCCAGTTTTCAGAAAAGTTATAGGTGTGATTTTCTAGGTTATATATAATTTACAGCTTGGAGAGCGGTTGGAGGAGAATAAGGGGTCAGCAACGATTTCCTCTACTACCTGTCAGCCTTTCCCATTTTGAATGCCCCTTCTTCAGACAGGATATCCACAGCAGAAAGCCTTCATTCCCCCTCCCCCACCCCAGCTTCCTTAGAGGACTTCAAAACAAAACAGGGCTCACCGGCTGTGTGGCTCACCCAGCGCACTGGTAGACTACGAAAGTTCAAACCCCTTGCAAACATCAAAGCTAGGAATATGTCGCCTGAGTGCAGAGGGAGGGTGATACTTAATAAAGCCACGCCGTGAAACCTGGGTGTAGCACTTTTTAAAAAGGCGCCCATTCGCCTTATTTGGTCTTTTCTCTTGTTCTCTGTATAATTGTTGCATTCCTCCTTTCATCCAAACGCTTAACGCAAACTCATTAGGGGGTAATACTTGTCAATAACGCGAGCAGGAGTTGAGGGGCTCGCTCGGCTGGGCCGCCCAGGGGGCGCTGAGGTTGCCTTCTCAGGCGGAGGAGGCGAACCCTGTAGCCCAACAACGCGGGGCTTCGATTTTGAGGAGCTTCTTCCGGGATGTCGCTATACCGGCCGGAGACAGGGGCCTTGAGTGTCCATTGGGGGATGGCGATGGGGACCAGTTTCCGGGTAGAGTAGGAAATAACTCGACACAGGAACGCACAGGCAGCCTGAACGCAGCCCAGGATCTCGACAGGGGAAGGGAAGACCCTGCTCCCTTTACCCAAATCCTCCCGCCCCGTCCTTGCCTTCGGTCCCAGAGCCCAAGCCCCGCGTACCTGTACTCGGGACTCGGTCAGCCCGATACGCAGTGCCAGCTCCTCACGCATAAAGATGTCGGGGTAGTGAGTCTTGGCGAAGCTCCTCTCCAACTCGTTGAGCTGTGCGGGGGTAAAGCGCGTCCGGTGGCGCTTCTGCTTCTGTTGTCCCTGCTGCTGGCCGGCTTGGCTGGGGTTCGGGCCGCCCTGGGGCCCGGGCTGCTTGTCCGGGTCTTTGGCGCTCACCGCCAGCGAGGCCGGAGTAGAGCCCACTGTGGTGATGTCCTCCCCGGGCAGCAGAGTGGCTCCCTCCACTGGGTCAGAGTTGGGCGCCAGGTCCCCCGGATGGCCCCCGGGGTCGGAGCCCCCCACGCCCAGCCTACACTTCACCGCCTCCCGGTGGCCCAGAAGCTCGGCGGCATCTTTCATACCTGAGGAGGCAAGGGGATCGCGGTCACTACTTTCTTGGAGATGCCAGGAGGGGCTGTTTTCCCCGCGCAGCCTTCCTTCAACCCGTCCTCTGCCCCCTCTGCACCCACGCTTGCCCTAAGGAAGAAATTCCCAGGGTACTCCGCTGGGTTCCCCAGAATTTGGACAGCCGGGTTGGAATAACATATCCCGGCCCTTTGCCCTTTCCGCAGCCGGCTCCCGGAGTAAACAGCGCAAGCTTTCGTCTGTCCCACAATAAAACACTCCCAGTCCGGGCAATGAAACATGCCTTTGAATCCCTTCCATAAACCGTACCCCCGGCGCCCCAGGAAATCGAGAGCAAATGTTTGAACACAGGGGTGCGCGGTACAGAAAGAAAATTAATTCCTCGGTTGCTTCGGCACCTGCGCTTCGTCAGCCTGACGAACTCTACCTCCGGCCCTCAGCCGATTCCCTCTTACTTTCGGAAGATGAATAAGCCTTCAAGCTTTCCACCCCCCGAAATCAACCCAAATCAGCTCCGCCTCCCCCTCAAATCAGAGAAAGTGTTTGGAAAATGGAATCACATCCATCACCAAAGATTCCCAATCCGGAAACCCAGAGCCCAGCAACCCAGATAGCATTAAGGAAGCTCGAGTGAACTCTATGGACAACCGTGAATCAAACTTTAGAGATTTCAACTTTTCTTTCCAGAGAAATAAAAGTCGCATTCCTCACAGCCATTGGCAACGCCGAATCCCTTGCAGAAGCTGGGGGTGGGGGGATGACTGTGAGATTGAATTTAGCGTCTCTCCTTCTCAACCAGCACACTTAGCAAATCCGCCTTGATGGCAGCAGCTTCTCCTTTATGCCAGATTTTTTACAAATTACACCACACTTAGAAAAGGAGAAGAAGGTAGTGGGGAGAGAGAAACGGGGGCGGCGGAAGGAGAAAGAAATCCCAAATCAAAACAAACAGGAGAGAAAAAAAGAGAGAAACACCTCCTAACAAATTATCACGGGGTATATCGCCTTAAAAAAAAAAAAAAAAAAAAAAGGTGGGGGAGGGGTGAAGAGAAAAATAAGAAAACCAAAAAGTAACAACATTCCCCAACTCCTTTCTTGGATCTACATATTCCATAGATTTTTTTTTTTAAGGCGATGTTAAATCAAATTAAACTTTAATGCAGCACAATTACTTTTAAAGAAATTAGTCCATTTAGGTCGCATTAAGGTAAAATAAGGAACAAATTGACAATTTCCTGCCCCGGCTTCTCCTGGCTGCCCGGGCGAGAGGCGCGCACTCACCTAGCCTGGCGTCCAGGAGGTCGGCGTGAGACAGCATCGCGCACCGCTCCAGGGCGAAAGCTGTTCCCCCCCAAATTTTAGCGGCTTTAAGTTATTTAAAATAGATATAAGCTATAAGCTATACGATATAGATATATATAGATCACCTAAATGAAAGAAAATTCGGTTTGTGGTTAAAAAGGGGGCTTCTTGCATTATAATGTCCTTTAGAGAGACGGGGAGGTGCTTAACAGTTGAATGAACCCGTGAGCAGCTCGGCGAGGGGACCAATCAGGAGGGCAGCCTGCAAATGTCAGCGCCCGGAGAGTCCCCCACTCCGCCCGCCCGCCCGCCTGCGCCCGCCTGAAGGAGGCGGCGGCGGCAGCCCTGGCAGCTCCAGCCCGGAGCAGGAGCTAAAGCAGCGTCAGCCGCCTCTGCCTCGCCCTGAGCTTCTGGGCCCGGCTCCCTCTAGTTCTTCCCTGCGATTTTCTCCAGGCTCCCCTTTCCTTCCGTTTGGCCTGCCCCGCGCGCTTCAAAGGCGTAGCTCTGTGCCTCTGAGCTAGCATCTTCCTAGGGCAAGGGCAGAGCAGGGGCCAGAGCGGGCCGTGACCCTGGCGTGACCTGAGAGTCGCCCCGACCTGCGCGCTCTGGGCCTGCCGCTCATACTAGCCCTCCAGCCCAGGACGCGACGAGGGCACACCGCGGCCTTCAGACAGCGCCTGGACTTCGCCGTGGCTCAGCAGGCCTGCGCCTAGGGTCCACGCGCCCTGGCTGTGCCCAGGGGCCTATACGAACCCCAACCCCACTGTGGGCCTAGAGGGCAAAGAGGAGTCGGCTTCCCTGGCACCGCCAGCGCCTGCTGTCGGCTTCGGGGACCCTCGCGGAGTGTGGGTTCGAGCGCCATGCACCCTTCTCACCGGGCTTCTTCCCTGATGCCGCTCTTCCGCTTGGCCCACGCCCGTATCCTCGCCCCTAACTCGCTCTTTTGGTCAAAGTTTCTAAGTTCAGCTCGGCTCCCAACTCCACTTAAGGCTGTAAATAAAGTTAAATGCTCTTTATTTTCCTCTTGAATATGTTAAACTACTTGAACAATTTAAAGTGCTTTGCACAAGTGAAGCGAACCATTTCTAATGTTCTGATTTTTCAGAGCCAGCCAACAACAAAGTTTAGATTAGTAATATATTTCTAACCACAGTAATTTTCAAGATCATTAGGCATTTATGTAATTAGTGCCAAATCTATAAGCTTTTATTACGATTATTAGAGTAAAATCAGTATAAATTTGTACTAATTTACTACTGTTTAGACTTGGCTGTCAAGCCTAGAGGTTCTTATTGTAAATGATAACTGAGGAAATTAAGTGCAAAATTCTGTACCGTTTCTGATCTGCTCCTAAACAATCCGTTTCAATTGTATTTGTAGCAGAACATAATGCCCTTTTAAAGTTATTTGACTTGTATTTTTATTTGCAACACAAGAAAAATGCCCTCTACCCAGTCACAATGAAAACTGATATTTGCTACTCCCAACTTGATTAACATTGATTTTTAATTCGAGAGTGATGCAATTAAGATTATTCATTTAGTGCAAATAAACCTTCCACAAAAGGGTGGCCCTATGAAGTCTGTTTTAAACAATACTGAGCAAATGGCTTTTTTTGTTCGCCGTCCAATTGACTTACACAAAACATTGAAAACGCTGGCTGAGAGCAGATGCGAGAGGAATTGTGTGTGTGCGTGTGTGTGTGTGTGTCCTCAGCTGTATGTGTGACAGAGACCGAGCAAGGAGACAAAGGAGGCGGCAAAGCGCACTCTGGGGCAGTTTTGTTTCCTCCTTCCCTCCTGCAGCCCGTTCGCCTCCTCCCGTGCACACACACGTGCGCGCGCGTACATATGCACACACGTGTGAATGCAAGGTATTGGCCACACCAGTTTCTTCTGAGCTGCGGAGACCGCTTCCCCGGAAGCTCTGGGCCCGACTGGGCTTCAGCGGCCGCTGCAGCTGCTACCAACGCGGCCTATGTGGGGCTGGGCGCCGGAGCGGTGGACTCAGGCTCGTGGCGTGTCTGGGAGCCGCTAGGGTTGGTTTTTGGCAAGCGGTCGCAGCCCTTTTTGAGAAACGCTTTGCCTGGGAGGAGAATTCTGAGACCTAAAGCAAACAAAGTCTCCCCAATAAAAGCTTCCTTTGCCACCTCACAAAACCTCAAATCTAGAAGCTAGAGCGCTGGGCGCGCACAGCAAAAGGAGGCCGGACAGCAGCCGAGGGCTGGGCAGCGTGCGCTCAGAACGGTGCTCAGGAGTACGCACCGGCCTGTCCACGTCCAGGGACTCGCAGGAGGTTTCTGTCCACCTGGGTGGGGATTGCAGGGTGTCCACACCGGAACACAGGGGGCAGAAGTGGGGGGAAAGTGGCTAAGGAAGAGACAGGGAGGCCTGGCCCCAGAACCCTGCTCACATAAATAGGCAGGTCAGCCTGGTCCGCACGACCTGGCTCCACACCCTGTTTGGAGGGAGGGAGAAGAGGCCGCGACCTGGGAAGACAAGGATAAGGGCGCGGGGCCGTGCGTATCCACGTGCGTGAACACAAGCACTAGTGTCCCCATCCCACAGTCGCCCCCGGAACGGCGCCGGCTGTGCAGGGTCCTCCCACACGCACGCGCTCGTATATTCTGTTTTGTTGTATCTTTCAGGTCGATAAATAAATGTGTAATAGTTAATGTGAAGACACATCAGAGTAATAACAATGGGACGAAATCAAAGGATTATCCATCTCTGTTAGTAACCGCTGAATAACAATGTTGCGGCGTGATTGATAGCCCGCTTCATTTTATGACTTTTCTATTGGTCTTGATTTTTATAGCAGTATAAACAAACTAAATCATTTCTTCCAAGACTTCAGAGCATAAGCATCTCGGGGGGCGGGGGGGGGAAGGAAAAAGGAAAGGGGAGAAAAAAAAAAGGGAAATTTGAGAGTGGGAGGGGGGCAGTGTGGGGCGTCGAAGCCGGGAGGGCGCAGGCTGGAGTTGGAGCCGGGTTCCGGTGGACAGCAGGCAGGGCGAGGAAAACCACAATGGTTTGGATGTAAAAAGCTCGCTCCTGCACCCAGTTCCCTCTCGGCAGCTCGTTTTGGCCAATGTCTGAATCCACCTGGGTAGCGCCTGAGATGTATTTACCAGAGTTTTATTCCCCGTCATCTTCCCACGTTCCTGCGGCAGCCGGGAAAGTGCCGGTCAGGCCCATTGCTGTTGATAATTTAAGGCATTTCCCACATGATCATGGGAACTGAAGTCCCTAACAAGGCGAGGCTTTAGCGCAATGGCCCCCAAATCTTCGGAATGACAAGAATGTCTTCAGAAATCACTTCAAAGCAAAGTAAAAGGATTTTCTATGACGGATCCAGTGATTTTTCCTCAATAAATAGGTTTTAGATTGTTACACACACGTAGAAGTGGAACAAAGGGAACTACCAGAAAATATATTGGTTGCCCTTAACAAAATTTATTTAGACAGTTTACTTCTCATAAAAAATAGAGATTGAATTTTGTACAAGATCCTGCCAAGGGACGATGCACAGGGAAATCATTTTTTTCTTTCTCCTTTTTCCCCCTTCTCTTTTCTAACGAAGTACAAAGAGCGTTCATAGGTCAGGCAATCGGCTCCTGACTCCAGCCGCCCTGCGCGCCCAGACCGAGCCAGAGAACTCTGTAGCTGCGAGGAAAGTAAAGTCGGCTTGCTGGGAGATTTAAGAAAAAAAAACAAAAAACAAAAAAAAAACTTGATGACTGATAACGTAAATTATAAGCACAGCAACTATCAAATCAGTGTCTTTACTCCTGCTTTGCCGTCCAGTTCCAGATCAAGACTTAGAAATGTATGTCTAGACTGGCAAGTGGGGTGGGATGGGAGACCCGGGCAGCTAGTGCCTTCCAGAGGAATTTGTGTTGATTAGATTTGTAATTCTGATTTTCTCTCTAATCGTATTTCTGCATTCATTGTGAATCCTTTGTAGACACAGAAACAGACAGAATAAAAATATATGCCGGGTGTTGTTGGAAGAATTGGGTAGTATGTCCAGAGCCCTAATTGCTTTTCCACTTACAAAAACCTCGGAGGTTTATTAAATGTAACTTTCGGCTGCTTGAGTTGTTTGTAAACTGCTATCTTTTCTTTGCAGACAGTGGGCTGAAATATGGCGCGTTATTATTCACATTCCTGCTATTAAACGCTGAATTGTAACATTGTTCCCTTTAATGAGGAGCTCCTCCCTCAATAATTAACGATCTCACATTTTCCTATTTTCTTGCCTGATGAAAAGAATCAATTTTAATTCGTGGTAAATTACAGCCATGCTTTTGGGTATTATTTGCTTACAGAAAACAAATCAAGTGACTTGCACACTCCTGTTTACTTTTCCAGATATGTAACAATCCAAACGCAGTGGCAAATCAGATGTTCCTCAGGCCTACCTCAGAAATGGAAAAGAATAAAGGGTGGGGACCCATACTAGAGGAAAATAAGAACTCTCTCAAGTCCACTGTGCTCAGAACAATGGTGACCACTTTTCCCCCACATCCTGCCCTGGGTACCAGAACCTACGCTCCCCCCAGCCTCCATTCTCCCCACCTGACCCTATCCCAGACTGGGGTTGGTGGTCTGCATCTGGCCATTCTGG
Source organism: Theropithecus gelada (assembly GCF_003255815.1). Taxonomy (NCBI): domain Eukaryota; kingdom Metazoa; phylum Chordata; class Mammalia; order Primates; family Cercopithecidae; genus Theropithecus; species Theropithecus gelada. Next base: position 73,098,231 of record NC_037673.1, read on the forward strand.
AGTTTGAGACTGCTTGGTGTATGGCTTATTTTGGGGGAGTCATTTCGAGGGTGGGATGACGAGTAGGAAGGAGATCTGGGAGGGCGGCCAAGTCTCTGTGAAGGGGTAAAAGGCATTTCATGCTTCTCTGCATAAAAGAACTCTCCTGAGGTTCCCAGCAATAGAGACCAAAGCCGAAGAGGATTCTTGTCTGAGTGCCCCTGCCCGGCCACTGCGAAAGGGTCCTCCGCTCGCCTTTGGGAGAGGGCTCTGGAGGGCAAAGTGAAGCGTCTTTAATCCCTCTCAAACAGGCCTGGGGCCTGCCCAAATGTGCATCTTCCTGGCCTCCCAGGGCTGGGGGCACACGGACTCCAGGAGACTCTCTGCCAGTTGTCCGATTGATGTCGCTGAGGGGGTCTTGTGGCTGCAACAATTCTGCCTACAAGACCCAGGATCCCCAGCCTCGGAGCCAAATGCCAAGCAGTGTTCCGGATCCACACTCGGGTCTTTCTTTCTTTTAAGCGCCGGGAGTAGGCAGCGTGTGCATGACACGTGTACTTGTGTGTGCTTGTGCGAGCAGTGCGTGTTCATTGCTTGTTCACTGACACGGAGGGGGCGTGCCAGGCGCTGCGGAGGGGCAGAAACCTGCCCCAAAGAGTCTCATTTCCTATCCCACCCAGAAGCCTTTGGCAATACACGAGCTCGACATATACATTTTTTTTTCTTTTCTGCAGTAAACAGTTTCCCACACATTCGAGTTTGCAAACTTCAACTAGACAGTCCACCCGCCTGACTTTTCGTGGGCGCAAGGGCCGATCCCTTGCTTGTTTTTTCTCTCATCTTTCCCTTTTTACTACTGGCTCCCACGGCCCTCCACGCAGAAAGCTCGACACAAAACAATGACGGATTAGTATCCGCCCCCTGACTGCGCATCTTGCTTCTCTCTCTCTTTTTTTTTTTTTTTTTTTTTTTTTGCCTTTCGCTCCGTAATTTTAATGGCCCCAATTAGCCACACGGAATATAATAAGTGACACGGAGATTTTGTTTGCATGTGTTAAGTTCGTTGCTTTTCTGATTTCTATTTACTCAGGATAAATAATCATATATCAGTTATTCAGTTAGGTGACAAGGCTAGTAATTGGAATAAAAAGAAAAACATCTCATCCTTATCTCTTTCTATAACTAGATATAGCGCTAATAAGACTGCATCAATCTTATCTAGCAAATAAATAAAATAGACAAACAAACAAATTCGCCTCCAACAAGTTAATGCGGTGTATCTGAGTGGAAAGTAGATATTTTCACGCATTCTGGAGATGAGGAGTGACTTTTAATAAAATCACAAGAAAAACAAATGTAATTCTGTAAGCCATTTCTTCGAGCTGCCAGCGCTCTCCCACTCCCCGCTCGCTCCCCGCCCGGCTCCTACGTCCCAACCTTTTTCTTTTCGTACGCAGTTAGTGCCAGGTTTGCCACAGACGCCGGAGCTCGGCCGCTCCAGCGACTCTACGCTTCGGGGGGTGGTGTGAGGGAGAGAGGTTGAGTCTATGGGTGAAAAGCCTTCCTCAAATAGGATTTCATCTCCCTAACTTTTCCTCCTTGCATCTCCTGCCCTTACTCTTCCCTTTCCCTCTTCCCTTTCTCTCCCTTTTCCCCTTCTCTTCTCTCTTCCTTTTCTCTCTTTGCTCCTTTTCCTCCTTCCTTCTTTCTCTCCCTTTTCTCCCTTTTCGTCCTCCACTCCTTCCTCTCATTCTCTTTTCCATCCGTCCTCCCGCCCGTCTCTCTTTCCCTTTTTCTCTCCTTTCTCTCTCTCTCCTTTTTCTCCTTCCCTCCCTCTCTTATGTCTTCTCCCTTCCTCCCCCTCTTTTTTCTCCCCCCCTTCCCCGCCCCTAGTCTCCTCCCCGCAGCCCGAGTGCGGCTAATTCCGGGCGTCTATATTCACTCAATTAGAGAAATCTACAGAGAAGATCGATCTTCCATCTGCAGACATGCCAGCTTAACAAATTAGATTCTTGTTTCGTGCAGGTGATTTGGTGACGGTTGGGGAATTAGAAGTAATAAGTTGTTGTGTTTGAGCCCGGCCCCCGCCCCCCGCCCGCGCCCCTCCCCGCCCGCGGGCCCCTCGGCCGCGCCCGCCGCCCGGGCACCCCCTACCGCACCCCCCAGCCGGCCCGCGCCGCCGCCGCCGCCGCCGCATCCCCCGCCGTAATTAGTGCTGCTGCCCTCCATGTGGGCTCGATTAAACCGTGATTTAGCCGAAAGAAATATAATTATGGCTGCAAATAAAATAATCAGCATTGAAGAGCGATTTCCTTAATGAGATGGAGCGGTTGCACGTCACGGAGTAAAGGGGTCTCATTAAGAGGTGGTAATGAGGCTTGGGTGGATGGTGCAGTTACAAAATAGCCCAACTCCTCTGCAGGCCGGGCCCACCCGCCCGAAGTGGCCGCCGCGTCGCCTTCCAGCCGTCCGGAGGTGCCGCGGTCCCAGAGGGCACTCGGGCCCGCCCCGCCCGGCCCCCAGAGGGCGCAGCGCCTGCAGCGTGGCCTCCTTCCGGCGCCTCCCGCGCCGTCGGACCTGGCAGGGGACACAGGCGGCCGCGGCTGCGAGGGGGCCCCGCCAGCCCGGCCCGTTCCGCCTCGGCTGGGTCGCCGGGTTGGCACAAGCAACTGCTAGGCCCCTGGACTCTGGAGAAGCCGGCCCGAGGGAGGGGCCCCTGGTGCCAAGGGGCAGTCTAGGAAACTTCTGGAGCAGGTGGAAGTCCTCCCGGGTAGATGCGAGCTCAATCGGGAAAAGGGTGTCACAAAAACAGGTGCTCAGAGGCAGGGGTGCCACCACGGCACCCGAAAACCCCAGGTCAGCTTGCGCGGACACTGCGTCTGGGAGTCCCGGCATGGAAGGGCCTCGGGGGTTCTCATTCTCTCCAAGTGTCTTTCCAAACTTTATTAAAGGGCTGAAAAGGCAACAGCTCTGTTTTTACATTTTTTTTTTAAGTCTAAAATAAATTATTCCAAAGGTTCTTAAACGGGTACCTCTGTCCTTTCTGGTTTATTAGGCCCAGGACGACCTATGAATTCCTTCTCTGCATCACGGTGTATCCATGTGCATGCTCCCAATGTCCAGAGGTGGTGATACCTCAGTATTTATTTCTAATTAAGTTGTTAGCCCTCTTCTTGACTCAGTTTCATCATTTAGACCCATTCTCAATGGAACAAGGAAATTTACATTATTTACACAAGGTGACCAATGAGGCAGTTGACACACTTTCTTTTGATCATCCAACCAACATTTGCTGAGCATCTACTACATGTTGGGCACTGAGGGGGTGAGAGACAAACAGAGGGACAGAAGCTTGGCCTGGTAGAGCTCATAATGGCCTGCATTGAATTTTTTTCCACTACAGTAGACTGTGGCCATCAGGATTTGTATCTGTAGGAGGCAAGGATAACCCAGGAGGAAGCTCGGTTTGTTTTGGTGGGCTCTCACCTTCTCTTACCTTCTCAGTGTGTATTTTCTTCTCACCCAGAAACCTGAGATCTCAAGGAAGAAAGTAACTTGAATGAACTTTCTTAGGTGTTAAGAGTTAATGTAATATCCTTCATGGAATGTTCCCATTTTTGTAAAAGGACAGCAAGGACAGGCACATTGCCTAGATAAGTGACTTTTCCATATCTGCCTAGTGCTGGTGGGAGACTTGAGACAGAAGGATTTGGGGGTTAGTGTTATCCAAATACTGGTTCTCTAATCAGCCTCACCAGTGCTGATGGAAACTCTTGCATATTTTTAAGAAACGTTTTTTTGGGGGTGTGAAAGCTATGGCCCACCTCCCATTAAAATGCATTTATTTACCAAAAACTTTGGGGGGTTCAAACCCCTCTTGAGCTGTTGATGGGCCCCAGGTTATAAAAAAGTGATATTTGGGTGACAATTTATGATTATCATCTTCAGAGAAGAAATAATGCAAATCTCCAGAGGAGCTCTACCAATAAGTCTGAATCTAGGGAACAGTTGGGTGAAGAATCAAAAAGAAATTGTCAAACCAGTAAGTTCCAAGAAAACAACTGGCTAGAAGATGCATGCAGTCTAACAAATTTATAACAATTTCATATCTTCCATCTGACCAAAATATAGATTGATATTAATCCAAATCTATATTACATGTTTTCATGTTGCAGAGAATTGTCAGGAAACCTGCTTTGTTGATGGGCAGCTCTTGCTCCTAGAGGCAGGCCCTGGGCAGTCAGCACTCTGGCTGAAGAGATCAGCCTCATACAGTGGTGGGTCATAAATAAACAGACCTAACCCTGGGTGGAGGTGCAAGTGAATGTGATTAAAATTCAGTCGCTGGGACCACAGAGAGTGAAGGGTGATTAAAGTCTGTCTTAAGCCTACTAAAGCCCCCAAATCCAGACCTTAAACTAATTCTCTCATTCACTCCCCAAAGGCATTTCACACATTAGGGCCTGAAAGCCAGTAGCAGGGCTGCCTTCTTCACCCTCCCGTGCTTTCCTAAGTTGCTGACATATGGAACCACAGAGCCTTTTCTGTGTAGGAGATAGCTCTTTCCCAACTGCTTTAGAACAAGGATTTACTCTACTCCCCCTTAATTTTTGAGAGGTCTCCAAGTCACCCATTAAAAAGGAGATGGACTTTTACATATACATTTTCCTAGCACAATTTTTTTTTCACACTCTAGGAAGCAGCTATGGTAGGGAAGGGAATATGTATTAGTTAGGATACACAGGCTGCTGTAACAGAGACCCCAGATTAGAGTGGCTTAGAACACATAGAATTTTACTTATCTCTCACATAACAGCCCATGAAAAACATGCCAAGGCCAATATGGCAGGCAGCTCTAAAAGACTGGGAACTTAGCCTTCTTCTTCCGTGTGTGTGTGTGTGTGTGTGTGTGTGTGTGTGTGTGTATTGACAGTGGCTATTCACAGGCATGATCATAGTGTACTGCAGCCTTGAGCTGAGGTGATCCTCCTGCCTCAGTCTCTCTGGTAGCTGGGAATATAGGCTTGGCCACCATGCCCAGCCCAGCCTTCTTTATTGTTTTCTGTCTTCCTTAACACATTTTTCCATCTAGTAGCCTAAGATGGCTGTTCCAGCTCCTGCCATCACCTCTACATTTTGGGTAACTGGAAACGGAGATGAAGAGGAAGGCTCATTCCTTTCTTTTAAGGGCATGGCTCAAAAATGCTTCTATTACTTCCTCTCACAATGCATGGAACAGAATTTAGTCACATGGCCATATCTACCTAAATAAAAATTGAGTGCTATAATTTTTACTTGAGCTAGTTAAAACATGAGGGAGAAGGCTCCATGGTTTTCCTGATCTGGGAGGGGACAAAAATGCTATCTTCAATATGGCCCTCATTTATGACTTGGCCCCATCTTTACTTTTCTCCAATACTTGTACTGGAAAAAGATGGAGTGTGTTTGCCAGAAGAGGGATGGAAGGTGGAAAGTGGAGGCAGAGGGGCCAGGTGGTAGCCTAATGCAATAATCCAAGGGGAAAATGATGACTGCTTGGACCAGAATGAGAGCAGTGGAGGAGGTGATAAGTGGTTGGAATCTAGTATTTCTTAGGAAGCCTAGGATGTGCTTCTAAATGTGGGGTATGAGATTGAAGAGCCAAGGATAATGCCATTCATTGATTATCTATTCATCCATTGACTGTTTTTCTAGAGACAGGGGTCTCGCTATGTTGTCCAGGCTAGCCTTGAGCTCCTGAGTACATGGGATCCTCCCACCTCAGTGTCCTGAGTAGCAAGGACTACAGTTACTCACCACCACACCTGGCTCTAAATTGTTACTGAGCACTGGCTGTGAGCCAAGCACTGAGCTAGGGCCTGTGGGTACAATAGGTATAGTCATGCTTTTATAGTTTACAAAAATAGCCAGCAGAGAAGTAAACACAAGTATGATGTACGTAATAAAAAGCAAGTCCCAGAGGCTTTGAGATAATAACTCAGAGGAAATAAACCTAGTCTAGGAGTTTGGGAAGTGATGTCTAAGCTGAGACGTGAAGGGTGCATAGGGAGTGGTCGGGAAATTGAGGTGAGCTGGGGCCATAAGGGGAAGCATGTTCCTGTAGAGGAATTCACTTTAAGCCCTACTTCCCTCCATGCCTTCATGTTGTCTACCTGGGATAGAATGAAACCCTGGACTTAGTTTATGCTTAGTTCATGCTATCTCTCTGAAGAGAAAATGCTTTTTGAAGTTCAATTCAAGTTAATTAAATTCAATCAACATTTGTAGGTTCTGGGCCAGGTTCCCAGCCCAAAGACAATAGTCCATGGTACCATTTAACTGAGAGCAGATAATAAAATTGAAATCATTGAATTTTAGGAAAGGCAGAGTTGTTCTCTATGAGATCAGGCTAAAACTCAAAGGATTTCAACACAGGAAGATGTGCTATGGTGTGACATGATCAAAATCTATACAATTCAGGAAGGCAACAAAAATCTATACAATTCGGTATGGTGACAAGAGTGTAAATATAGATTAGGAGACAACCTACAACCTTTGTTTAAAGCATTTAAAAAGTCCTTTATACAGGGGAAATTAAACGTGTGGAATGCATTCCCTCCAAGGGGTGGTAAAATTACTATATTTGTTGGGATAAGAGTTTAGTGGCTATAAAAGAAACAACAGCAGCAGTAACAAAAACCAACAGTGGCTTAAACAAGATAGAGGTTTCTCTCTCCCTTAATAGTCTAAAGGTAAGAACTTCAGGACTGTCATGGTTGGTCTATGGTGTCAGAGACTCAGCCCCTTCTATCTTGTTCCTATCTGCTAGGATGTCCCCCTTGTCCATGTTATCTAGGATGGCTCACCACCATGTCATATTTTAGCCAGCAGGAAGGGAAAAGAAGACAAGTGTATCCTTCTTACTTTAAAAGCACAACCCTGGCCGGGCACGGTGGCTCAAGCCTGTAATCCCAGCACTTTGGGAGGCCGAGGCGGGTGGATCACGAGGTCAGGAGATCGAGACCATCCTGGCTAACATGGTGAAACCCCGTCTCTACTAAAAATACAAAAAACTAGCCGGGCGTGGTGGCGGGCGCCTGTAGTCCCAGCTACTCGGAGGCTGAGGCGGGAGAATGGCGTGAACCCGGGAGGCGGAGCTTGCAGTGAGCCGAGATCACGCCACTGCACTCCAGCCTGGGCGACACAGCGAGACTCCGTCTCAAAAAAAAAAAAAAAAAAAAAAAAAAAGCACAACCCTAAAGATGCACACATCACTTCTCAATCCCGTTGTCAAGAACTTGGTCAAATAACCACACCCAGCTACAGGGAAGGCTGGGAAATCATATTTTTATACTAGATAGTGGTATTCCATGTGATAACAGAGAGTTATATTATTGAGAGACGGAAAGAGAGAACAGACACTAGAGTCTCTAGCAGTCTTTGTGGATTAAGGGGTTCTTTTTCTCACTCAGAACTTCCAAGGTTAGTGCTTGAAAGAAAATTTTCAGGAGTGTGTATGGGGAGGTACAAGGGTTGGCAGACACTCCTGAATCACAGGCTTCACCTCCTTCTTTGGGTTATTTCACGTAAGTTGCTGCTGGCACCCAGGTGCTGCTGCCCCCTTAAATATTTTGGCTGAAGTAAAGATCAAAACCTTTTCCTGGGTTTCCCTTAGCCAAGACTGCATGGAGTTTTCAAAGAGTTTAATATAGATAGATGTAGAGAAGACAAAGAAGAGCATAAACATAGAAAAGACAAGAAACATGTAACCTTCCCAGCTTACAAAGTCCAAGATCTCTATCAGCTCTTCCTTACTCTTGCCTGGAAGGTGAAGCTCAACTTCTCCAGCACCTTGACCTCAGCCTTCATTCCCTGGGTCTTAGCTTGTCTCTGCATGGAGGATGATTGCTTTAATATTCGCGATATTCACCTTCCAGGAACAACCTGCAGTAGTAGTTCAGGTGAGGTATCGCCCTTATACAGGATGAGAAGGAGCTGCCTGCCCTGGACCTTGGCTTTAAACAGCCCCATTTGGACCATCTCTAGTTGCAACCCATCAAGAGCCTGCTCTTCCCCCTCTAGACTATCTGGGGCCCTAGAATTCCTTGCCCAACAGTCCTGCTTCTGCTTCCAGAGCTTCTGTGGGTCTCTCCCGCATCTGCCCATCTGCCATGTGCACACTCCCAGGCCCGAGAGGCAACTGCTTGTAATGAGATGTGGGTGGAGCTCGGACAACTGGGCTGGGCTGACCACTTGTGCATGTGGGAGGCCTCTTACTGCCCTGGATGCAGCTGGTGGGCAGGAAGAGAAGGTGCAAACCTGGAGCTGGGAGCTGGGACTCCAAACATAAATTTGAACTTGAACTTCTAGGTTGTTATGAAGATATAATTGTTAAGGTAAGAAGACAGGATATATTTCATGGAACAGTTTGTTAGCTTAATTTATAATTTTTAAATATTTGGACATACAGTATGTGGGCCTCTGTTTGTACTCTTGCTCCAGATCCTGCAAATGTTAGGGTAGGCTTGGGCTGTTTTGCCACATATGTTGTTATCTTTAAAAGTTACAGCATGTGAGATTCCTCTTCTGCATCCTACACTTCTAATTTCCAACGTGCAGCCAAGTCAGATTATGAAGGAAGGCCCTCCCTGCTCAGATAGAAGGCTGCTACCAGTATACACACACACTAGCCTTTTGCTTTTTCTCGGACTTGCCATTCTCATTCCAACCTCTGGCCATGGTACCTTCTGGTTTGTTCCTTCTTCCTAAAGTACACATCTCTGGACTTCCACATGGTTAGAGCTCTGTCTGTATTCAGGTCTCTGTAAAATTTTTATCTTTGTAGAGATGACCTTCCTGACATCTCCTCTCCAAACTTAAAAGAGTCCCCCCAAATAGTCAAGTAGATCCATAATTCGTCATCCTTTATCTTGCTTTATTTTTTCAGCACAGCACTCATCACTATCTGAAAAGTGTGCTATGTGCTTACTTGTTTATTACCTCTTTCCCTGAGCAGAATGCAAGCCCCATAATGGCTGAACCTTTGTCTTCATATCTTAGTACCCCTAGAGCTTTGTACAGTTTCTGATGCATAATAATGTGCAAAAAAAAGTTTTGTTGAATGAATGAATAAAAGGAAGAATGAATGAATGGTCTAGTTGTTCAGTAGCAGTTGGGAATCAAATTTCCCAATTCAAACTAATCTTAGTAAGCAATCTGAATTATCAAGAAGAGTTTATTATTATTGAAATTTATGCCACCCATTCAGGATGGGGTCAACCTGGCCAATTCCATGTGTGTAGAGCAGTCCAGAATGAGAGTGGACAACTCTCTGCCTGATAGTGCGATGTTAAAACGGCCCTGTTGGTAAAGAGCCCAGTGTGGCTTTTGCAGATGAATGTGGGTTCTCTCTCTCCAGCTCTGTGCTCAAGGCTAAGCCCTGGAAAGTGAGCCCAATGCAGAGACTGCCTTGTTAGTCATTGGTGGTGAAGGACTCCATTTTTGGACAGGGGACTGGGCTAAAATCCGATGCAGATAAAACAGAGGATGCTGAAGTGAAGGGTCTTATACCATCCGTGCCAGAAGAGTCCTTGGGAATTATTGCCTAACATTTGCATCTTTAAAGATGAGACACAGAGGTCCCGAGGGACTAAGGTGGCACAACAACTAAAAGAAATCAAAACTGGGGCTTGGGTCTCCCAACCCCCAGATCTGTTTTCACTCTCCTGGATTAACCTGATTAGTGTCATAAAAACTGCCAGGATTAGTATGAAATTTCTATCAAACACTAAATGCAGTGACACTTATTAGAAGAATCCCTACTTGCAGAGCTTCCCTAAATGATTGGTGAAATGGGGATAATCATAGTACCTGCCTCCTGAGGTTGAGGTGAGTCTTCCTGTGGAGCACTTGCAGTGCTGTGTCAATGAGAGCTGCTGCTGTGTGTCTTACTAACCCTTCCCATTCCCACCCATTCATGGACACATTTCCCATATCCTTGCTGACAAGTTGTATTTGACTACAGTTCTTATGGAAACAAGAGGATTGGCCCCTGGAACCCTGTTCTAAACCAGAATAGACGTATGGGGAGGTCCACAGAGCGTAAAGTTCCAACCAGGCCTGATGCCAATGGCCCTACAAGCAGCTCTCACAAGTCTGTAAGTGGCCAAGCAGCACAAGCACCCTACTATCCTGGGCAGGTGCCTGGAAACCTGGGAGGTGCCACTTGGCACGAAGCGACTGCTCCTTGCGGGGCAGGGACGTGCCACGGCTGCAGCCCTTTGAGATTCTCGACTGTGAGAACGAACCTGGGAGACCGTTTTCAATTTGGGGCCTGGAACTAAAGAGATAAATTGAGAATATTGATCAGCTCATCAGCTCACAATTAAGATGTTCTTTTTCCCCCTTCTGAAATTTGGTGCATGGCTGTGGTAAAGGGAGGAATGGCTGCCCCACATAGTGACTGTACACAGGCTCTCAAGCCACTTCCAGGTTACCACACCATAATATTTTTGTTGTCATTCATTGTCATCTATCCACAGCCATCAAACATCACCTCCTCACATGAGAGGATGGTGCAAACGGGGCAGACCTTCAAGTGAGAAAGAAACAGGCATAAGCTGCTGGGAAAGGGCGTCCCGCAAACACTTGTAGATCGGGACTGTCAAAGAAATCCAAGTTCTCTGTCTTTCTGTGGAGCCACAGGATCTGGAGAAAGGGAAGTGTGTTCATCTCAGGAAAAGATCGAGGACTCAACTTTAGAAAAAGAAAAAGGAGGTAGTGGTGGAATAAAGAAGTAGGCAGCATCAAATCTGTTCAGGCCACATCTTGGCAGAATACTATGCCTGCCCTCTTTGCTTCCAGAATTTCAAGGCCAGGTGACATAGCACCATAAAGCTTTAAATCTTATTGCTGTTAGAAAATAAACATGTGTGTGCGCATGCACACACACACACAGACACACAAATACTACTCAAAGCTCACAAGCACTGGCATCACCTGACCCCTGTTTATCTCTCTACCTCTACTTCTGATTGGTAGGATATACATCAGCCACCTTAGCCTCCTGAAAATTCATAAAATAATTTTTCCTCTGATTCAAGGCCCTTACACATGCTGTTCCCTTTCCCGTCAACACTCTTCCCCTATTCTTCACATAGCAGGCTTCTTCTGGGCTTTCAGACCTCAGTTTAAATCTCGCCTTCCAGGCAAGGCCTTTCTCATCTTTCTCCCACCAGGCCCTTTCCTCTCTGGGGTTCCCTTCCATCCCAGGACCCCGCTATTACCCCCACAGCCCTCTCCCAGGGTTATTATTGAGTTAAGTGTCTGTTTGCTTATGTTTGTCTCTCCCATTTCAAAATGATTTCTCTGAGGGAAGGACCATATCTGTTTTCTGCTCAGAATACAATAGATTCTCAAGCGTAAACCCAGCTGCTCCACTCAAAAGGATTAAAGTCACCCTCAAATCATCCCTTGTTACCACCCAGACATACAATTCAATGCAAACCTTCTTGGCTTTATTTTCAAAATATATCCCGAGATCTCCCCACCTTCACGGTCACAGGCTCAAGCCACTATATTGGGTACCTGGATTACTGCAACAGCTGAATAGCCTCCTCCTCTTGTCCCCACCTCTGTCCTTGCGCCTCTCCATGCTACTCCCAGCACAGCAGTTGGAATGGAAGTCCAATTATGTCACTCCCCTGGGCAAAACTTCTCCTGTCTTCCCATCACACTTGATCATCTCTAACCCCTCACCTCCATGTACAAGGCCCACACAACCAAACCTCTGGCCACCTCCCAGACTAAATTTCTCACTGGCATTTAAGAACCACTAGTATTTCCTTTTTTGTAAACTACCTGCTCATTTTTCTACTTGGTGCTTGATCTTATCCTTATTGATTTGCTGAAATCCATAAACCATAGAAAAATTACAAATGAGTTACAAATATTTTTTCCCTCAGTTTGATCTTTCTTTTGATTTTTCTTACGGTATTATGTAGCATGGTTTATCAATAGTTTCTTCCAGATCGTCTATGGTTTCCTCATTTTTTTTTTTTTTTTTTTTTTTTGAGACGTAGTCTCGCTCTGCCCCGCCCAGGCTGGAGGTGCAGTGGCGCGATCTCGGCCCACTGCAAACTCGGCCTCCCGGGTTCACGCCATTCTCCTGCCTCAGCCTCCCTAGTAGCTGGGACTACAGGTGGCCGACACCACGCCCGGCTAATTTTTTGTATTTTTAGTACAGATGGGGTTTCACCGTGTTAGCCAGGATGGTCTGTGATCCGCCTGCCTCGGCCTCCCAAAGGCCTGGGATTACAGGCGTGAGCCACTGCGCCTGGCCGGTTTCCTCATTTTTTTTTTTTTTTTTTTTTTTTTTTTGAGACGGAGTCTCCTCTGTGGCCCAGGCTGGAGTGCAGTGGCCGGATCTCAGCTCACTGCAAGCTCCGCCTCCCAGGTTTACACCATTCTCCTGCCTCAGCCTCCCGAGTAGCTGGGACTACAGGCGCCCGCCACCTCGCCTGGCTAGTTTGTATTTTTTAGTAGAGACGGGGTTTCACCGGGTTAGCCAGGATGGTCTCGATCTCCTGACCTCGTGATCCGCCCGCCTCGGCCTCCCAAAGTGCTGGAATTACAGGCTTGAGCCACTGCGCCCGGCCGGTTTCCTCATTTTTAAAATTGAAACCTTTAATCGATTTGGAAGTTATCCTAAATATGGGGTATGAATCCAACTTTGTTTTTCTTCATCTCACATTGCTATGAAATCATTTGTTTCCACAGCTCTTTTACTTTATGATTATTTAAAAAAAAAATTGTGAGTACATGGTAGGTGTATACATTTATGGGGTACGTGAGATATTTTTTTTTTTTTTTAATTTATTTATTATTATTATACTTTAAGTTGTAGGGTACATGTGCATAACGTGCAGGTTTGTTACATATGTATACTTGTGCCATGTTGGTCTACTGCACCCATCAACTCATCATTTACATCAGGTATAACTCCCAATGCAATCCCTCCCCCCTCCCCCCTCCCCATGATAGGCCCCGGTGTGTGATGTTCCCCTTCCTGAGTCCAAGTGATCTCATTGTTCAGTTCCCACCTATGAGTGAGAACATGCGGTGTTTGGTTTTCTGTTCTTGTGAGAGTTTGCTAAGAATGATGGTTTCCAGCTGCATCCATGTCCCTACAAAGGACGCAAACTCATCCTTTTTTATGGCTGCATAGTATTCCATGGTGTATATGTGC